>NW_006366842.1:0-812 GCF_000327345.1 Myotis davidii
TTGGACCAGACCCTCAGATGTCATCATTCCCTCCTTTCTACTACTCTGAAGGCGAACTGGGCCCTCTGACTCGGGAAGCTGCAGGTGGCCTGGAACCACTGGGGAGCTCATCGCAGGGCGACGCAGGAGGATGCGTCTCCTCGACCTGGGGACATTCTTGGCATTGAGTTAATGGGGACCAAGAAAGCTAAGTGTCCTGCAATGCACAAAATAGCCCCAGAAAACAAGGAGTTGTCTGGCCCCAAATGCCAGCTACTACTGAGAAATATTGATTTATATGGTAGCATGATGGTCATTGTAAATCATATAAAACTCAGGATGACAATCTTAAATGCCTCCAGGGCCATTCAGGGATTGAAGGATGTATGCGCCTTCCTAAGACATTCAAATTCAAGTCTTTAAATGACACTCTCAAACAAGATCACCTATGCACTGAATTTGGCTTTTGGTCTCCAGCCTGTGACCTTTTAATAAAGGTTTACTGATCGAGAAAGATGCTTATCATATAGTATGGGAAAACAAAATGCTGCTAACCCATATGATCTCATTTTGCATATGTACATATATGTATATAGATAAGTATATGCACACAAGTATTATCTCTTCATGTATACACATACATATAAATGGAAAGTGATACATTCCTGTGTGTATGCATACATATATATGTGTGTATATATATGTATATGTTTGTGTGTATATATGTATATGTATGTGTGTGTGTATATAAAATCAGTGCATATATATGTATGCACATACAAAAATTCTGGAAGAATATGGAATGATATAGGGCAGCGGTTCTCAACCTGTGG
>NW_006366843.1:0-812 GCF_000327345.1 Myotis davidii
CTGGTTTGTTGAAGCAATAGGTCAGACAACATTGCCACAGTAATGTCTGTCAAAGTAGCTGGCCATAAAACTCCAGCTCCACATTCATCTGAAGGGCACCCTGATGAAGGCG
Source organism: Myotis davidii (assembly GCF_000327345.1). Classification (NCBI taxonomy): domain Eukaryota; kingdom Metazoa; phylum Chordata; class Mammalia; order Chiroptera; family Vespertilionidae; genus Myotis; species Myotis davidii. Next base: position 113 of record NW_006366843.1, read on the forward strand.
ACTGCTTTTGCCATTCTCATCCGCTTTGTATGATTTCAGGACAGCCAGCTTAAGCTTCTTTCTCTTGTGCTATTCTTCTTGGGTGTGATGTAAGACTCTTCCTTTCCTTCGCACCACCATGAAGGCTCAACACAAGATGAAGAGTGGACTCCTCTTGAGTGCTGTATCCAGACAAAGTATGTCCATCCTCCAGTTGCTTGCAAGCAAAGATCAGTCTTTGCTGATCAGAAGGAAATACTTCCTTATTCTGGATGTTGGCCTTTGCATTTTCTATTGTGTCTGAGGGTTCAACCTTGAGAATGATGGTCTTTCTCATAAAGGTTTTCATGAAAATCTGTATCTTAGCTACGATTCCACTACAGGTGGTGGATCAGAAAGAAAGAGCTACTTGTCTCTTCTGAGTAGCGAGAGAATTTCTCCCAGAACTATGCCCCCACCCCAGCAGATTTCTTCTCTTGGTTAGAATTGAATCTAGACCACTCCCTTGGTGCTTGGCCCAGGGTGCCCTTTCCATAGCACATGGCCATGGAGACCAACTCTCTGCTTTCCCGAGGAAGGATGGGATAGATTTAGACAGGAACCAGCAGTGTATATCATGACAACTTATACCTTGTGAGCTTATAAATAGCTTGTAAATGCTTTTTATACATTTCTACTAATGTGTTTCTCTTTCCACATCCCATGCTTGGGGTTATTTCAA
>NW_006366844.1:0-812 GCF_000327345.1 Myotis davidii
TGATTGGCTGCCTCCTGCACACCCCACACTCGGCTTTCATTCTTTCTTGCTTGCTTACCTGAATATTCTTCAAATATGTCCAAAATTTCCAGATGTTTGCATAGATATAGCTACAATTCCATCTGTATCTTTTCTCATAAAAAGTGAGGATTTATTGGAAGTATAGGAATGAATATATTTTGATGCGATGAAACTTGCCTTTAAAGGTGAAAAGGCAAGTCACAAACTGGGAGAAAATATGTGCAACACATACAGTTGACACAGGTCAACCATATACACAGAAATAGAACAAATCAATAGAGAACTAGGCAAAAGATGCGGACATTTCAAACCAAAGGAATATGAATGGATGATAAATTATAAAAAGATGCCTAGCCTTGTAAGTAATCAGGGAAATGCACTTAAATCTCAATGAGAAGTTATTTCTATTGATCCAACTGGCAAATGGTAATAAGCCCGAAGAAAAGTGTTAGTGATGATCTGGACTATGGAGAGACCTCCATACAAGACCCGCTGGAAGTGTAAGCTGAGACAATCACTTAGAAACAATTTGGTGAAGTAGGTCCTTGTGGCAAGGTCATAGCTGAGATTTCACCCTAGGGCAGTGCTTCTCAAAGTGTGCTCCTCAAACGCTTCGTTATTGTTTGCAACAAGACAGGCACAGAAATTGAAACTGTTAAATCTAATTAAAATTAGGCTAGCACTTCCTTTTTCTTAAAAACTTGTAGTCTTTGCTGTTTTCTACAAAACAATATTTTAAATCTTTGAAGTACTGACGATAAAGCAAATAAAAAAGTGAAACAGATCATTCA
>NW_006366845.1:0-812 GCF_000327345.1 Myotis davidii
AAAAAAAATAAGAGATGATGAGATAAAGCAGTAATCTAACACTTTAGTGGAATACACTTCCTTCCAAATCAGTGAGAAATCTTTATTAGAAAGTATTCTCTTCTGGATTGAATAAAAGCTGATCAATATGTAAACATTGGGATTTCTTTCCATAAATTGTGGATTTTGCAGAAATAATTGGTATATGTCTAAGTAGTATTTGTTACTCTAGTTCATAATTACTCCATTTATTTCCCTATTCTCTCTTCATCAGTCTGATCATTTTTTTCCCTCTTTTGTGGCTCCAAAATACAGAAAGAGTTACAACAAGCTTGTGAAAACAGCTTTACATGAGGGAATGATTATGTTTTAATCACCAACAAAGAACTAAACAAGGACGTGAGTAGTAGATGAGCCAACACACATCACTAACTCAGTATGTATTTTCCAACCGATTACTTCCTAAAATTGTGAGAGCCCTTTGAAGTTTTGTCATCGCCTCGACACTTCTTTAAATACGGGGAATTCTCCGTCTGTATACTTATTCTAAATGTAACACATATATAACACAAAGCCAATTACAATCAAACAATTCTATACCCAATGATCAGATCTTAGAGACTCAGAAACTCGTAACGTTGCTAGCCTTTTTATATGTAGTTATATGAAATTGGAATTAGTTTTAGCTAAAGTCCTAAAACAACAGAGGTCACATTCCTAATTCTATGTAGGATGTGTAGAGAATGTGTTTGTTTTTGATAACCAATTTGGTAATTCTTGTTATCACCACACTGTTGTCTGTATCTATGTGGTGTGTGTGTGTGTGTGTGTGT
>NW_006366846.1:0-812 GCF_000327345.1 Myotis davidii
TCGCAACCTACAGGTTGAGAACCGCTGGTCTAAGCCCTCCCACTCAAAAATTGACTCTAATGGATGTTCTTCCCTGTTAAGCCCAGTAATAATAATGCTAGCTGCAACTTACTAAATTGTATACTTTGTGTCAGGTACTGTAAGTGATTTGTTTCTAATTTCTATAATATCTTGCCAAGCAGGTACATTTATCCCCATTTTATAGATGAGATTCAAAGAGGTAGACTAGTTTGCCAGTTACATAATTATTGAGTAGAAAGCCTGACAGTAGTCACTGTTAGTCCTGTGTTTTACCTCGAGGAAAATTTTTCAGTGAAAAGAAGTAGAAAGTCTTGCTAAAATGAACTACTGATACCTTATGAATTCTTTATCTGCTGTGTGCTATAGAAATCGTACATACTCACTCAATACACCTTTCACAGACCTTACTTATTGCTTCCTTTTATGTCTGATATGAATGAACACTATTGGTTTTTTGAGTCTTAATCATGACTTGATTCAGAGTACATCTTATTACATAAGCACATTTTACCAGCACCAGCATCAGTAGCTTCCTGTTCTGCATCTCTTTTTATTTATTTTTGTTCTTTGGACATTTGGTATAGTTTTATTTGCCATCCAGATATGGGAAAGTCTTAGAAACTTATCTAAACCCTCACTCTCCCCACTCTTGGTAACTTCCTTTTCAAAGTTTTTCTTATGGAGGATTTAAGCATAAATACAATAGAACACAATTTTCAACCACTGTGCCATGGTACATGATTTTTATTTATTGATCTGAGAGAGAAAGGAAGGGAGGGAGGGGGAGAGAG
>NW_006366847.1:0-812 GCF_000327345.1 Myotis davidii
TCTAGATTGGATAAATAAAGATACAATGAAAATGTTATTACTAACATTATCCATGTGAAAGTTCCAAAAATAAAAGCCCGTGTTGAAAAGTTTCAGGAAAACAAATTTTGCCACTGAATAAAACATTCTAAAGATGAGGTTATCTTCTGTGGGGAACTGGACTCTCCAGCATGATTGCTGGTCAGACAGCAAATGTATGATCAGATGAGAAGGATAGGATTCTAGGATTAGAAGCATGGTTAAACTTTATGACATCAAAACTTTCTTTCAGTTTTAAGTTGCTATATTTTTGAATTTCTGTTTTTAGAAAAAAATGGAAGAAAAAGAATATTGCCTGAAGTTTAGTGGTTGGGAGCAACCTTGATGGATTTCAAACTTAACTTGTCACCATAACTTTAAAAATTTTAAGAAATCAGCATGAAAAATAAAGGAGTTAAGAATGTGAACAAAAGGCAACTACTTTAGGATACCAAATGCAAGAGCTCCTTGGATGGTGAGGGAGATAATAGCAAAGAAACCATTACCATGAGTGGAATTTTACACATGGTATGTTAACTATCATTTTCATTTAGCCAGAGATAGTTATGTCATTGGATGTTATTTTATCCACATATACTATGGCCAAGATTAAGAGCCATTTTAACACACAGATTTAGATTTCTGAAGAACAATGTATGCTTACTGACCATTTCCTTGTTCCTCATTACTAGAATTATTTTAAATTTGCCCAGTTTGTTCTTGTAGTTTGAACAGTACATGATTCAGGGAATATGTGTTAGCCTCTGATTTTCAGTCATCCATTTTACATTTCA
>NW_006366848.1:0-812 GCF_000327345.1 Myotis davidii
GCGAGAGGATGCAGGCTGGGCTGAGGGACCCCCGCAAGTGCACGAATTTTCGTGCACTGAGCCACTAGTTGGTAATAAAAAGTCTAATTTGAGCCAATTGTCATAAGTAACTAATTAGAATGCCTAGTTCTGATACCATGATCAAAATTCTATTCTTGAAATTCATCTTCTTACCCCTCCACCAGATCAGGTCTCTTATTGGAGAAGGAGTGAACTCTGAATTATTTTCTTCACCACTGACTAATGATACTCATCTATAAATTAAAAATAGCCATAGTCCCTACATCATAATACTGTTATTGTAAGGATTAATGTGATGATACATAAAAAGTACTTAGCAAAATATCTAGCTCATATTACTAACAATGTTACCATGGGAAACAAACATGCATTTTCTGCTCTCAGCTCTGGCTCGAAGACCAATCCCAACACCTGCACCATCTGTTAGACGCTAAGCAAACGTATCTCTTACCTTTAGGATTCTCAGGGGACTCAGACACCAGTCTACTATGCCTCTCATACTGCAGAGTACATTCATTAAACCCTCCATGTGATTCCACTGAAGCCCCAAGTCACTAAGTTTGCAGTGGAACTTATATTTCTCCAAAATTAATATTCAAAAAATCCTTTCCCCCAAGTCTTCAAACCTTTCCTACCCCATATAAAAGTAAGGGGTTTAATAATTGCCTAACATGTTTTCAACTGTTTTGTTTGAAATATTGGTGTTGGGTAACTCATTTTGAAAGGTCTATTCTTTTATATATTAAAATCTCAGTTAAAAACTCCAATTTAGCATCTTCATCTTCTTTCTT
>NW_006366849.1:0-812 GCF_000327345.1 Myotis davidii
ACAGACAATAGGATAGTGAAGGCCTGGGGTGGGCAAAGGAGACAGGCTAGAAGGGTCAATGGGGGGAAATAGGAGCTATATGTAATATTTTCAACAATAAAGATTTGATTTTTAAAAATGGAGGTATATGTGTGCTCTGAGACTCAATCCAGCTCTATGATCTCTTAGGATCCTGTATTCAGAAAAAGTCTCCTATGCAGTGGAGTGGGATTAGATACAAGGGACCGTATTTGGTGATCTGGTAACTCCACAGAGATGCCCCTTGAATATCCATAACTAAAATCCAAAAGAGCAACTTCTTGTACAACTTTGAGCTTACCTCAGCCTTTCTTTACAGTGGGCTCAGACCCTCCCACTGCCTGCTGCTTCACTTATATCCCATGGAAACTTCCTTGCTGCTTTGTGATGGATTACTACAAGACCAGTAGCCTTTGCTCCCAGCCCACCATGGTGTAAGTATCATGCCCTGGGCTGCTTTGGGATGCAAGGGCAAGGGCAGGATTAGATAAGGGGCATTTTGGGGCAGGGAGAGGATAAAACAGGAGGAAGACAGTCTCATGGTTGAAGCCTTCCCAGACAGCAGTAAGGAATAGGTTATGAAGAAATTAGAGGCTAGGAAACCAGGGAAATTAAAAAAGATCAAAGGACATGTGGGCTAATTTCTTAAACCATGCTTAGAAAAACACATGGAAAAGTGATTGCTAGGGGATCTAGGGAATGAATGGGAAAATATAGCCATATTGATTGTAAAACTCATTGGTTCCTAATCTGGACAACCTTGAGGCCACAGCTAAATCCAGGGTAGAAGTTAC
>NW_006366850.1:0-812 GCF_000327345.1 Myotis davidii
AAAAAAAAGACTGGAAAACAAGAAATGGAAGCATCCAAGAATTGTTGGACAACTATAAACCAAATTCCAAAAAAGAAAAGGAAGATTTAAAACAATGACTCAGAATTTCCCCCAATTAATATCAGATACCAAAGCATAGAACCAGGAACCTCAGAGAACACCAAGCTGGATAAGTGTCAGAAAAATAAGACCTAAACCTATTATATTCAAACTGCAGGAAATAAATGATAATAAAAATATTAAAAGAAGCCACAGGAAAGTCACCTTACCTGAAGGTAAGTGTTATTTTGGACTTTTTTTCAGAAACAGTGAAAGCCAAAAATTTTTTAAAAAGAAGAAATGCAGTGCAATATTTAAAGAAGTGAGAGAAAATAACCACCAATCTATAATTCTCAGAATTCTCTGAACTTGAAAATTATAATTCAGAGTGAAATTTCTCATACAAAAGTGAGGAAATTTATTGTTAGTACATCTAGCTATAAAAATAAATAAATATTTTACTGTTGGAAGTATTACACATGTCCCCTTTTTTCCTGCATCGACCCCCACCAGCATGTCCCCGGAACCCCACTCCAGGGTTTGTGTTCATGGGTTATACATATTTGTGTACAAGGTCTTTGGTTCATTACTGCCCACCTACCTCCCTTCCCCAACCTCCCTCTGAAATTCTGAATGATTCCATGCTTCCATGTTTCTGGATCAACTTCATTCATCAATTTATTTTGTTATCATAGATTCCACATATGCGTGCAATCATGTAATACTTGTCTTTTCCAAAATGACTTATCTCACTTAGCATAGTTATGTCCCTC
>NW_006366851.1:0-812 GCF_000327345.1 Myotis davidii
GGTGTTCTCTTTGCTGAAAGAGCCTGGCACTGCCACACTACCTCTTGATTCTGCTCTCAAGTATTTTCCAGATTTGACCAGTCCCTCCTTCCTGAAACGCTCTCCATGGTTTTGTCATCTTTATAGTGGCAAGTCAGAGCATTGAATTTAGAGGCAGAGAGTCGAAGAGCAACTCCCCACTCCACTCCTATTGGGTATACAATCCCGGACAAGTTACTTCACCCAGCTAAGCTGCAGTTTCTTCCACTATCAGGTGAAGACTAGAGTTGTACCTAATTCAAGAATATAAACAAAATCCTCATAAAGCTCATAGCACCTGACCAGCACAGAGAGCGCCAAGAAAAGTTAGCTGTATTATTACCACATTCTCCTGGTGTTCGAAGATAGCTTTGGCTTATTTCTTAGCCTGGTTTTCTGACCTCCACTCTTCTGCTGTTTCCTTAAAAACTGGGCCTCTCCAGCGTTCTCTCCTAGGCTCCCTTTCCATTTCCAGCTATGGCTCCTTCCTAGGAAGGCCCCGCCTACCACCATAGCCTCAGGTGTCATTTTTATGCTGAGGATTTGACACCCCCACCAGTTATTCATCATGTCCCACTGTTTTAGTCAATCCATTCCCACTGCTTCACCATCCTTTCTGGCCCCAGTGTCTCCAATCACTTCCTAATTGGTCTCCCTGCTGCTATTCTTGTCTATCTCCACTTCATCACCCAGCTGGAGTGGTATTTCAATACCAAACATCAGGTCATGCCATTTCTCCTGCCTGCAACACATCAATAAATTCTAGATATCTATAATAATAAAAGTGTAATATG
>NW_006366852.1:0-812 GCF_000327345.1 Myotis davidii
TTTTTATTATCCAAACCAATCTCATAATGCATGAATACTAAATGGTCTATATTGCTAACTAATCTGGTAAACTGTAATTCTGCAGAAAGTATGGTGGGAAAAGGCATATGAAAATGATATATTATAGGCTGGTTCCAAAATTCCATTAATTCACTAAAATGAACCTATAGTAATACATCATAAATGAAACAAAGATAGAATCAGCGCAGACAAAGCAAGATGAGGATCAGAAACCTCTGACTTTTTATGAAATTCAGTGTTCACTTTTGAGTTGCTTATATTGAAAATACATCTGAAAGTCCTTTTGATATTCTCTGATATTAATAAATGCAGTAAATATATCTGTGTAAACCTGTGTGCAACACAGTGCCAAATAGTGCCACTTAACTTTTCTGGAACAGATTATCTGGTTGTGTTTTCTGGTCGTCTTAGAGCCTCTGATGGATCTGAAGAATAAAGGAACAATCAAAAATCACCCTGCAAAAGCCTTTTCTTCATTCTGTCTTCTTCCTGGCACAAGGGAATGCTCTGCAGAAACCTAATATGGCATGTAAGGGATGTTAAAATAATGCCCCGATTGCTGAATTCATATTATCCTCTCACTAGGGAGCCATCAGCCTCAAAGATTAAATAAAAATAAATAAGAGAAAGAACCCATTCTTGTGGTTGCCAACTGAAAATAAATTAAAAACTGCTTCCTTTTAACTATGTTCAATTGTCCTTGTCTGCGGGGACTATGCTTTGAATATATAAAAGAATACATTTAGTTCTTGATGAAAGAGCAATAATTTGGTAATATCTCCTAGAAAAAA
>NW_006366853.1:0-812 GCF_000327345.1 Myotis davidii
TCTTTCTGACTGGCTTCTTTTATTTTTCTACCCAGAAAGTGAGAAAACAGGAATTTACCAGGTTAAAATGAGATTTAACAGACTCTTTGATAATTAACAGCTTAGTATTTAGATCATAATTCCTCACTTCTTCTCTTTCTGGGGAAATAATCATGAGCCGTGAAGCTGAAACATGTTACAAAAGGGGAGGCTGAATTCGTGGGCTGGGAGTTGGAGGCTGCTGAGAAGGGTGCTGCTGAAATAGACGCGTGGACAAGTGTGTTTTTATTGTAATCTTTGTATGTTCCTCCTACCCTTTTCCCATTGTCTTATCCCAGCTTTTCTCAACTCAAGATGTTTTCAAGTGGCCATTTTACTTCTGAGCTCTGAGTAATTATAATTGGGCGGCGTGGCAATCAGATGAAGTGGCTGTGGGAATAGACACGTTTTTTAGTTGAGTTTTGTGATGTTCCTACTTGCTATGTTGCACACCTCCCTCTTAATGATTGATTCTTATTCTGATTTTTCCAGGATCTCTTTGATTTTTTTTTAACCAAAAAGTGTAACATTCAACAGCAAAACAAGCATTTACTGCTTATCTACTCTGTGCCTGGCCTGTACATTAGAGTTAAAATTATATGAAAGGCAAACATGGTCTCTTTTATTGGAGCTTAGCTCTTGGTCTCCTACGAAAGAGCCTCTGAGTTATCCTGTCCTAAGTGGCAGCCACTTGCTACATGTGGCTAGTGATCACGTGAAATATGGCCAGTCTGAACTGAGGTGTGCTGTAAGTATAAGTTGTGCCCTGGAGTTTGAAGAATTAATATAAAAAT
>NW_006366854.1:0-812 GCF_000327345.1 Myotis davidii
AAATATATTAAAACAAAACAAAACAAAAAAACACCTTTAAATACTGACATAAATTTCCTAAAGAGCAAACATTCCAACACTTGATGTACTACATGTAATTGTGTCTTCAGTAAAAGCCCAAATGAAGGATCAATTGGTCTATAGCTCACAAAAGTTAAGATTTTACAAGACATTTCATACAGGCATGCTTATTAAATATGTGTCCTGCTAAAACTCTGCAAGTCAACATTTCAATAGAATATTTCTTTTTGCTGGCATGAAGACCCAATTTCTTTCTGAAGCTGACAGTTTTTCAGCTTGATAAGATATAATGAAATCCAGCCTTCTTTCCCCTCTCTCTAATAAAAACTATATCCATCCCATATATAGTGATATATTATGTCCAATATAAAATCTGAAAGGACAAAATGTACACCATCAAAAAGTCAATGAACCGAATTGGTTTATGTAGCTGTCCCAAACCAATTTTTCTAGAAAACTTCAGATCATATTGTAGGTTGATTTTATTTTTTTCTGGTTTGTGATTTCTATCTTTTGGTTTATTATGCTTTCCATTTTGGCTTCTCTCTGTACATTCTCACAGAGCTATGTAAATGGACTTGCATGACTTTAATAAAAGGTGTAAAAAACTAGACCTGAAGTTATTTTTTAGTTTTGAAAGAAGTTTTTGCTTCTCCATCCATGTTATTATTATAACTGTTAAATGTTAAAGACCCCTTTGCTCTTTTCACTGAAATATAAATAAGAGATTTGTATTACTCCAATCATCAACTTTGGCTGTAATAATCCTGATGGTCCTAAAGCAATGGAAT
>NW_006366855.1:0-812 GCF_000327345.1 Myotis davidii
AAAAAAAGGATGAGAGATAATGACAAACAGCATTATTGATCTAACAGTGAGCCAGGCATCTGAATATGCTTGGATATATAAGGCTGAGTCTTATCTAATGAGCATGTGTGGTTGCATGCCTGAGCGGTTTCTAATCACAACCATCACCTTCAGATTAATAGTGACTTCAAATTACTTAATAAAAAGAAAATTTGCTTTCTTCCAAGCTTTTCAAGAGAGTAAATATGATGAAAATGGTATTGAGATTTAAATTTTCTTTAAGATGCTTCTAGAAAAGCTACTCATCTGTCCAACTTTGAGTGAATACATACCATCCAACCACCAGATCCAATCATAGCAACAATCAGATAAAAGCGCTGTTAGAAACTAAACAGAAAGTAAAAGTGAGTTTCTAGGAATTTCATCCCCATTGCTTATCTACAGCTACTGGCTAAACCTGCTTTTGCCCTGCCCTGTGCAGAACACTGTGACAGAGGTTCTTGTGAAGAAGGGGGCTGGGATGCAAATTAAACAAGAGGGGGCACAAGTGAAAGGTCTTTGTCTGTTTGGGTTCCTCTGAAAGTGGATAAGGAAAAACTTAAAGCCAGGTAGCTATTTGGAAGGAGATTCCAAAACTTACTAATGAGGAAATGGGGAAAGTGAGGCAGGAAAAAATAAACCCAATACTGAATGCCCCAATGGCTTCTGAGTAACTGTACTCAACCCTTTAGTTGACCCTTTGAGCAACAACGTGGACACTTTGGAAGTGTCCCACAAAAATAATAGAATAAAGGAGGGGGGGAGAGAGTTCAGGACAGTTTACCACAAAACCC
>NW_006366856.1:0-812 GCF_000327345.1 Myotis davidii
GGGGTGAAAAGCTGTGCCAGGTTACGAAGGAAGCAGATACACGAAAGGAAGTGAGAACACGAAAATAACTATGAAAACAAAAGAGAAATATAACAGAAAGAGGTGGCATGCTTAGATCAAAAGCTCTTTTAAAAAACTGGAACACAAGTACACAAAAGGGAAAAAGAAAAGTATTTTTCCTTGTTTATTTTATTACAGGTTTTTTTTCCCCACACTGTGCTTATATTCTTAGGTTTTGGCAATTAAATATGACTATATCTAAACCTTAAAATAACTCACTTTCAGGATATGTTTTACGTACAGAGAAAAGTCTCCTTTTGCAATTATTACTAAAGCAAGCATGAAACAAAAACGCAGAAAAACAAAGAGCCAAGTATAGTTGACTCCTAAGCAGCATGGGTTTGACTAGTGCCAGTCCATTTATACATGGACTGTTTCCAATAAACATATTGGAAACTTTTTGGAGATGTCCTTACTCCTGTTAAGCAATCGTATTGATTACCTTATGCTGCCATAAAGCGATTACATTGCTTCTTCCCCATTATCAATGTATGAATCATTATACCTGTAAATAAGTATGAATTTCTTTTTCACAATACCTTTTCATTTTTGATGTCTAATGTTAGTGCTATAACATCTACAGTGTTTTGTATCATGTAAGATAATACTGACGTAGGACCGACAGACAATCTAGCTTATAAACAGATGACATAAAATTACGGTATCAATAAAGACAGCACAGTACTGTAAATGTATTTTTCCTTTCTTATGATTTTCTTAACAATATTTTCTTTTTACCAGCTTACTTTATT
>NW_006366857.1:0-812 GCF_000327345.1 Myotis davidii
AGAGAGAGAGTGGAAGGATATCTATAGTCAATAACAGTGAATGCCTCATTTGATACCCAGTCATGTTTTTTGTTGTTGTTGTAAAGACAACAAACAGATATTCTTAACCATATAACAAGGAATATAGCACATATAAACTTTAAATTAGGGGAAAATAGGAAGCAGAAATGGAAAACCATAATGAAAAGACATAATAAATGTTTAATATCATAGTAGGTAATAACTATGCATAAGAAACCATGTGAACTGTGATTAACAAACAAAACAGAAAACTTAGGAAATAAAGTGGGGGGGAATTTTTAGGAAATAAGGGAAGTGAGGAAAAGGGTGCTGATTTCATCATTCTTTGTAGCAGAGAAACAAAGATCATTACAAAACTGAATCCTCTTCTGAAGAAAAACACTTGACATATGAATATAATATTTCACAGACACTAACCACTAGCATTTTAAGTTCAGCCATTTACAAATATTTGTAGTCTGTTCATTAAAAGTCCATTCAAGAAAAAACACTCTCAAAAACATTCGTCCTGTGAAAAATTAACATTGTGTGTGATGGCATCTGCCTGTTACACAACTATCTCAGAGATTTCTACCATGTTAAGTAAAGATTTTGATTTATTGATTATCGCGATCTTTGTGATGATTTACCATCATTTAAGTTTTGAAGTCTATCTACCTAAGTTACAGATCCATCAAGCTAAAAATTGCAAAGTGTAAGGATATTGCTTTAAGCAATAAATGTATCATCTTTATCAATAGATGGACTCTGATTATAGAAGAACTAGAGGCCTGATGCATGAAAATTCATGC
>NW_006366858.1:0-812 GCF_000327345.1 Myotis davidii
TTAACTCTGGTGCCGTGTCACATATAGAAATTAAAAAAAAAATAAAGAAGCTTAGGCAGGAGGGAAGTTTGGTGACTTTTTGGACTATTCTATTAGATTTGGACATGCTAGCTGAGGACATACATCTCTAGTGCTCACTTGCTTTTTGGTATATGGTTTCTTTCTGTTTAAACGTTTGCTTTATCTTAAGAATGTAAGTTCATTTGTACACAAAATTAAAGATTATAGGTCTATAAAGGACCCTAAAATCACCCGTTTCCTCTGCTCAGAGGAGACCATTGCTAACATTTTTAATATTTCAGGCTTGTCTGCTCATGTGTGTGTTTCCTCTTACAAAACGGATTGTGATTGTGCATAATCTTTTGTGTCCTGATTGTCACACTCAATCATGAAACTCATTTTCCTCACTTGTGTCCTGAGGATCCTTTCACACCAATAAATATACAACTACAACATCCTTTTAAATGGTTGCTGAATCTTTATGTGGATGACTCTGTATGAATCTTCATTATTATCAATAGCTTGTATCCATTTTTAAGAATTTATTTATATCCCCACCTATTTCTTAACCATATTTTTGAATTTTGAGGTGATCATTTGATTTGAAGATATGAGGTTTTTCAAAAGCATAACTTTGATTTCTTTTCAAGTCACCCTAGAGATGTTGGTGAGGGGATTGATCCTGCTGTGTAGATGAAGGAATGGAACTCATCAAGTGAAGAAATATGTCTGTTATACAAGACACTCAGGTAGTGGGTTTTGTACTTTATCTCAAAATATTTTTTTATTTGAATATGGTAGGAAAAAAAAAA
>NW_006366859.1:0-812 GCF_000327345.1 Myotis davidii
ACTGTAAATGGAATGGGTTAACTTTTTGTGGAAACATGTTTTAACACAGGAAAGGCCTGTGTTGTTAGCATTCAGATACCCCTAACATTCTTGTATTTTTGACTCTCATTTTTAGTTCATTCCCTATTTTAAGGTAATGAGACTAACTTTTGGTCCTCCATTAGTTAAAGAAGTTAATGCTATCTGAAGGATACCTACGTTTTACGCATGTCTAAGTATAGACATGAGATTGCACAGCTAGTAGGTCAGAGACCTGTGTGGATTTTGTTTGAGTTCAGTGCTCATTCCATGTTATATACTATGGCTGGCCTCGTGTCATAAAGATGAGAATATCTTTATGATTGCCTTTCCTTCAGAATATTTTTAAATTTGTAAAATCCTTCAGCATACTTTTAAATGATTTTTAATTGCTAGTTTTTGGGGGTTCGGCTATTGTCAGGCTTTTGGTTTCTAGGCTTCGAATACTAGATATGAGACAGGGTAATTTTGCTCCCATATGGTAAAACCATGATTTTTTCTTAAAGTTGAATATGACTTTTCTCTTGGACTTTCTTAATTTCTGTGAGTGGAAACTTCAGGCTTTGGGCTGGTGGCACATAATATTTACTGGCAGAGAAAATAAAGCAGTAAACACGACAGTAGGTAGACTATGAGCATTAGTCAGTTATAACTGCTTTGAGCTTTAGTGTGAATGCTGCTGGTCTTACCCTGTACCCAGTGGACATTGTATGGAGTTTGGATTTAGGAAGCCAATAAAATACTGCAGTTGGGAATGTATCTGGGGTAAATAAGAAGCCCTAACTTCAACCCCC
>NW_006366860.1:0-812 GCF_000327345.1 Myotis davidii
AGGGGATACTTTGCATATTAGGAATATATATTAGTAAAACTCAGCTTTGTTCAGAGTAGCATTGGTGAAGCAAAACCAGTCTAAATTGTCTACACATGGTGAAGCAAACCAGGTTAAGCGGTCATGACAATCTTGCATTTCTTTGTCAGATAAGGAATTTACCAGCTTGCCATTGTAGCCAGCTATGGCCCTGTGTCCCTGTTCTGACAAATGGAACTTAGCACTTGACTTCTATGTGATTGGAGTTGTTTCTAGGGAAATTTACCTTCTATCAAAAAGAAACATACAGATGGAAGCAGCTTTCTTGTTTGAATGTGAATGTAATGCCTGAAACAACTCATGTTACACCCATGATACAGAGAGTATCTTGCTGTAGAGCATACACAGATATATGGAATTAGCCAAGTTATTTGAAGACATTTTGAAGTCACCATATCAATAATGGTTTGTCTATGTCTAGACTTCTTATCATGGAGCATTATTCATGTCTTCATTGCTTTAAACAAGTATAGATAAGGAATTTTGTACTTGCAGCTGAAAATACTCTGATAAAATTACTAATTACCTCAAAGTTCTCTTATAATTAACTATCCTTACTTTCAACTTATGAGAATGAAGATGGGATAGCGTGATCCTTTTTTCTTGAATAGTAATTGTTTGGTTCAAAGAAACCATGTGTCACAAATTCTGTGTCAAAAATTAATCAAAAATCTAATGGCTTAAAATAGCAATTGTGTATTATTTCTTATTTCTTTCTATAATTTTTGGAGTTGGCTGACTTAGCTGGAGTGTGTGTGTGTGTGTGTGTGTGT
>NW_006366861.1:0-812 GCF_000327345.1 Myotis davidii
ATTTTGTGCACCAGGCCTCTAGTAAAATATAAGCTATACTTCACAAAAGAACAGAAACTATGCTTTCTTTCTACAACCAATAATAAGAAGCACATCTACAGTTACAATGTTTTAAACTCAACCACATTTGCTTTGATTTGATTTGCTCTTTTAATCCTGCAAAGAAATAACTTTTTGTATACCTAATTTATTAATTTCGCTGCCAAAAATGTAAGTGGGAAACCTTGCAGATTGTCTTTATCTCCACGTTTCCACTGACAGAAACACTGTGACTTCTAGTCACATCTCAGAGTGCAGGCACTTAGCCCAGGCTTGCTGTTTCCCTCTATGAGAGAAAGAAACATCATTCATCATTACGTGAGGTAGAGCTGGAGTCAAAAGATTTCCAAATAAATCCTGAATGGCAGTCAATTAGTCATTACTTTCACAGCTTGTCCATACATCTCTTGTTAAGTGAATGTTTATACACTTACCCTCCCTAAAGGCCTACCAGTAACTTCATGAAACATGGTGACATAGAGCCATGACACAGCCCCGTTGCAAACTATGTCTCCAATGGCAGTTAATCAAAGGATGCCATGAGCTCAACAAAACCTCTTCTAATAATACAATGCAGTGAATAGCCACTATGAAGATCTCCGCTACAAATCTTGTGAAAGCCTCTTACTGTAGCCAACAACTTGCAGTAAGAAATCACGTACGAAGTAGCATATTTCATGATGGCTTATAAAGTAGTGTCTCACATCAGACCCTGGAGCAACAAATACTATTTTTCAAATATTACACTTGTAATTGGGGTATCATGTTTACCC
>NW_006366862.1:0-812 GCF_000327345.1 Myotis davidii
AATTTCGTGCATCGGGCCTCTAGTTATAAATAATGGCCTCATCCCCTTCCAATGTTGTCATCACAAACCCTCCGTGGCAGGTGGGACAGACACAATGACTTCCTCTTAGGGTCTAGGGCCCCCCCACACACACACAAGTTCACGCGCATCAGAAGTAAACCAATGGGACTTCGAGTTCTCTCTCCTCCCGCTATGCCCTGGCACCCTTCTGATCTTTCTGATGGGGTCACTTGTAAGTTTAAAAACTTCATCCCACAAGATGGCATAAACTCAACCTAAAACAAACAAACACCCACAACTGACCACCAATAACTGACCTTCATAACTAGGACAATCCTATTAGCAAACCTGTCCAAATTTTCATATTAATTTTTACCATTTCATTCTAATGGCCTTCAAGGAAGCTGAGGCCATTAAAACCCATTAGGCAAGAAAGACGGGAGATGTAGGAAAGTCTGTACCTAGAGAAACGCAGTCACAGGGGCTTAGAGAGCTGGGCAAAATAACAGCGCATTACCAGCTTCAAACCAGGATGAAAGGTTTAGACATAAACCACTTCTCAGTAATAGTCCCAGAATTAAATTATCATTCTTCCCACAATCTTTATTTATAGAGTACTTTCCCTTTATGCTTAGTGTTATAGCCAATTATCTCCCTTATTGGGACAATCACTTAACATGAATCCCACAAATACGTATTGAAAGCTTTATCTGATGGTCACCCCTTTACAAAGGTTAACGAACTGTAATTCTCACAGAAAAGGTGGTGGATGCCACTGTTTAGGCAGTGATGGCGAACCTATGACACGCATG
>NW_006366863.1:0-812 GCF_000327345.1 Myotis davidii
AAAATCTGTTGTTTTATATATCTTCAGGCACTGGGTGTAAATTCTAATTTGTCCCTAATCTTCCAAGTAGTTTCCAGCTGTACTGCATCTTTAACCACCTTTGCATTCCACAACAAAGAGGGTCATTTTCTATAAGACACTCCAATTTTTTTTAAAACTCAAGATAGTCATAAAGTGAAAAGGATAGGTACTCTCATTGGTCATTAAGACAAAAAAAATCCTGTAAAGGTTCAAAAGAATCCTTAAGTTAAATATTTGGTGAAATAAATACTTCTATGTACTTTCAAGTTTGGTTTGCCGCCCTACCTTCCATCAGGCCCATCTGCAGAGATTTTATTACACAGATAAGTACCTGCGACTCACTTTGCCATAGATTCGGATTCAGTAGGCTGCAGTGGGAAGCTGAGCTGGATATTTCTTTAAAATATCATTAATTCTGATACAAACCAATTTGGGGAATCACTGCAGTATGTCAATAAAATAACCTTAGAGCAGCAATAAGCAAATTAAAGTTTGTCTAGTAACAATTTTCTTGCTTAGAAATAAA
Source organism: Myotis davidii (assembly GCF_000327345.1). Taxonomy (NCBI): domain Eukaryota; kingdom Metazoa; phylum Chordata; class Mammalia; order Chiroptera; family Vespertilionidae; genus Myotis; species Myotis davidii. The sequence continues at coordinate 548 of NW_006366863.1, forward strand.
AACAACAACAACAAAACAGTTAGGTAGCCCTAAACCTGGCATTTGCTCATCATTGTTAGGTCTGGTCTGATTAAATAACTGAATTGATATCCCTTCTCCTGACCTTTAGATCATTTCTCAACCAACATTCCCTTTCGCTTAAACCACATCCATTTGCTAACTTTCCCCTCCTTACCTACCCAGGATCCTGATCTGCCCAGAGAAGTCCCTGCTGAAAAAGTCCACCTACCTCTGACTCCATGGTCACTGGGTGCTGGCACCATTT
>NW_006366864.1:0-812 GCF_000327345.1 Myotis davidii
CAAATTTCATCTATCTTTGTATCCCAACATCTAGCAAAGAAAGTGGAACATAATGGATTTTAAAATCCATTACGCTTTCCTGAATAAGCCACTTTGCAGACTTCTCTGAGTATCACCCTTGTTCATATAGTTTGAAAAGGTCAAGGTCATGCACCCGCTAAGACCAAGAAACCTAATTTATAGTCAAAACTTTCCTTTGGCATCAATTCAAAATCATTAACTAAAAGCATTGCATCAACTGATGGAGGTGTGGATTTTTTTAAATACCAGAAAACTGTCCAGAGGAACCTTCAAAATATAATAGTCAGATCAGCGTTCACTCAAATGATCTATGAAACAATGGCTATATCCCACTTTCTAAACTTGGTGAGAATTATATTTGTAACATCTCTATATATGTAAATTATATTTGACACAGATTTTTAAAATCAGTGTCATGAGCATTTACTATGGAGCCATATTTAAAGTCATAAATTACAAGTCAAGGTCTCCAGTCATAATAAATTCTATATGCCCATACATCAACAGCAGAATCATGTAACTTAGTCCTGCTCCCTTGAGCTAGGTTTGAAAAGAGAATGGGTGATTGAAAATCATAGTATGGAAATAGAGAGTGGAGTAAACTATAGCTTGCATTCAGACATTGTCAAAGTCAAAATCAATCAAATTCATAAAGTTTGTTGTTAATATTGTACAAAATGGTTAACCCCTACATTTACATGAATAGACTATTCTTGCAACAGTCTGGAAACATATATAGAATAATAGAGGAAAGAAAATGACCTCCTTTTCTGTACTCTATAAGTGACTGC
>NW_006366865.1:0-812 GCF_000327345.1 Myotis davidii
CCTTTCTGAAATCAATAAAAGTATATTTTTAAAGAAAGAATAAAACACCTTTGGAATATTTATTCACGTGTGCCTCACAGGAGGCAGGTAACTGACAGCCCAGTGGCTTTGTGTCCTCCCACCCTGTCTTTCCCTCCTGGAACCTCTCCCTGTGCCACTTATAACTAAGCTAAGGCTTGTTGCAGGTGTGCAGTGCTAACACACTTGCTTTCTAGAAACGTCCTAGGCTAATGGACATTACTGCCACCAAAGAACCCGCCCCGACCTCACTGGTACACTAGAGAAACTGGTGCTGAACGTTTCAAGGAAAGAAGTACATGTTACTCCCCAGTCAGGTGTCTGAACTTCGGACAGAGGTCTCTGTGATCTCACATAGCTATGGAACATTCTAGAAAGAAAATCCTGCCGGTCAAAGTCAACTCACCAGGGTTGGCTAGGCGACTGCTGGTTGGGCCCAGGATCTGATATGGATCTAAGGAGACAAAAAAGGAGATTTGATTCACTGTTATTAAAAATATAAGAATAACAGCATCAACAATAAGAATACCTCAAGGGTTTGTACTTTTATTTCCCTATCATAGAAAAGTCTGATTTCAGAAAACCTGACTGTTTTTTGTTGTTGTTTTTTTTGCAGACCCCAAAGATCTTCATCACAGGATTCATCCCAGTATTTATAGAAACAGCATGGAAAAGTAACAGCATTATATATTTTTTTCATATTTGGTGTCTAAAGTTTGTAGCTAATGCTGCTATGATCTAAAACAGAGTAATAAAACCATTTGGAAAGGAGGTGGCTATAGATTTCATCAAAG
>NW_006366866.1:0-812 GCF_000327345.1 Myotis davidii
TCTGAAATCAATAAAAATATTTTTTTAAAATAGCCAGCTTAAAATAATCCATAGTCCAAAAAGGTATACAAACTCTATCCTCCCTTACCTCTTACCAGGAGACTACTCTAAATGATGACTTCTACTCTCCCACCTCATAGTAAAATGACAGGTAATTGCTCAAGTTGTGCAGCTTTTATCTGTATGCAATACAGCTCTTCAAAAGAGTTGGTAGCTGAGGGACAGAAACCCTTTCCACACAAACTCAGTTTCTTCAACTTCCTAATTGGAAGATCATATCGGGATCACAGTTTTCTACTTCATTTACTTTGCACCATGGCATGAAGATATGATGAGACTAAACACGAGAATCACTTCAAATGGTTCAGAAGAAAGTCATTTTGTGAAGTATTGTTAGTGTCACTGTGCTCATTACGTGTTTCAGAGGAGTGTGGGGACTTCAGGAATGTTTATGAAGTGTTCAGCCGGCTGGGATGAAGTCGACAGATTAAATGTGAATGATTCTTTAGGAGTAACTCGTTGAGGCTGGCTGGAAGCTGTACTTCATCAAAGAAATGTTTAGACAAAAATAAGCATGTATCTGTCTCTTTGTCCATCTGTCTAGAGAGCCGGGTGTTTATAGGGAATTGAGCACGTTTCAACAAGAAAGAGAAGCTCGTTCAAGCATGAGGGAGATGTTTCACTGAAATCTGCTCCTGGCTTCTTCCCAGTTAGTGCTTTTCCCAGGCTTTGCAGCTGAATTCTCAGGGACCTCTCTTCAGAGGTACTCTGTGTACCAGTCCATCTGCTTCCAGAAAGAACCACATTTTAAA
>NW_006366867.1:0-812 GCF_000327345.1 Myotis davidii
CACTCTAAACTGTAAATTTGAGCAATAATGTCAAGAGCTTCCCGACCCTTTTCATCAGCACAGTACACAGTTCCAGCTAGCTTTATACCTACTGGCTGTTTGCTGACCTAACAGTTCTGTTTTTATGGCCCACTGAAATTCCAGACACCCAGCTCAAGTGATCTCATAGGGAGACAAAATAAAATTCCCCCGCATGATACCTCCTCATCAACTAGAAACCAGCTCACTAAAGGTCTCACTTGAAACATTCTGCCAAGGCCCCTATTTCTGTCATTATGCATGTTTTCCTATTTTAGTTTCAAGAAAAAAATTGTAAAAAATACAATTACCTGTCATTATATATGTTAGTGAAGGGTAGACATGGCAAAAATAAATACCATCTACTTGTTAGCCCTACCTTAGACAAATCTGCCCATCCTCACTAAACTATATCAGTCAATATGTGGTCAAGTTGGCTAATATCAACCTCAGCTCTTAATAAAAACAACAGAAAATATTTATTGACTGTTTACAATTGCTGGAAGCATTTATATGTATTATCTAAGACTCACAACAACTCTGATGCAGGTGGCCCAGCATCTATTGACGCTGAGAGGTTCCGAAGCTGCTTCATCCCCATTTTACAGATGAGGAAGTTAAGGCACAGAGAGGTCACAGGATATGCCCAGATTCATGCAGCTAGCACATAGCAGAGCCAGGGCTTGCACCCAAGCATCCTAAATCCAGTGCCTGTGCTCTTAACCACTCTGCTATTCTCCTGTTGAGCCCAATTTGAGGTATTAATATTCATTCATTCATTCATTCATTCATTC
>NW_006366868.1:0-813 GCF_000327345.1 Myotis davidii
AAATTAAGACAATACTCCAGGCCCCAAATTTTGGCATTAATTTAGAAGGAGAACAGTTGGTACAACCATTTTTTATTTGGATTTAAACAGTGACTCAGGGAAGCTAAGTCCAGGGAAAAACAACTAGTCTCATTTCCTAGTCTTAGATTAACCGGGGATTCATAGGTACTAAACTAACACATAAGCAGCCCGGAGAAAAGATGCCTGGACCGGAAGTGAACGGCAATGACCAAAACAGGGACTTCGTAGGTAAAATAGGTGAAAAAACTGCTTGGAACAGTGGTTGGCACAAAGCAAGGAAAGAATAAATGTTCAATGTTATTTTATAGTGAACCAACCATCCATCCTCAGAGCAAAGCCAATGCAACTAACTGTTTTCTATCAAATTATTTTCCCTTTCAGATTAAACCCATGTATTTGATTTTATTAGGATTTTACCTTGGAAAGAAACATGTAGTTTGCCCTGTGTCCCACACTCTACAGAAAATAGTGTACAGTCCCTTACAAAATAGACTATTCTGACCAGTTTAATTTAAATTTTGGTCAGATGTAACAATATTATAGACATTTCGTAAGATATGTCCCATTGTGCCCCCATTGGAAACAAGAAGACAGAAAAGCCTAGACAAGGAGAACTGCATGAGAAAGTGTTGAGATGCTGAAATGAATGACAATTATGAAACTGATTGGAGGTATAAAAGAAAGATTCCATTGAGGAATAAAGGAGTATAATACTGGGAGCAAGCTGCAAAATATTATTTCAAAGTCAGTTTGAGGGAGTAGAATTTTTTAAAAATATATTTTATTGATTTT
>NW_006366869.1:0-813 GCF_000327345.1 Myotis davidii
TAGACAGCATCTGCCCTGTAGTCTTTGGTTCCAGAAATAACAGTTCATTCATTCAATTTTCATCTAAATAATCTTAATCAAGTGCCTTCCTCTGGAAGCTAGAAACACAAGTATGAACCAAGTCTTACCCCTGATGGGGTTATATTCTAATGGGAGAAACAGAAAGTAATAAATAAAATAATCCTGGTCACGAGATGTAGAATGATTGTGCACACTTACTCAAAGAGGGAAGTAGTGCTACTGAAACTTTGAGTAGTGATACTAGAATAATCTGAATGCTATAAAGGAGCTGTGTTTATGAAGATCTGGGGAACAGAGTTCCATGCAGGAGGAATAGCAAGTGCTAAGGTCTTGAGGCAGAAACAACCTCGGTGTTTTCAAGAAGACTGGTTTGGCTGAGTACGGAAAGGTGTTTTCTGCAGGCCAGCTGCTTCATAGTTGCATTTGGGGAAGCAAAAGGCATTTTCAATGTTATTAGTAAAAAACCGTGCATGGCTCTCATAAGAGAAGACATCAGTTCTGCTGTAGAGTACTGACGTGAGACTGTCCGTGGAAACGGACATGGTTTGTTGCCTCATCTAAAAGTTGGGCTGATTGCAATTTTCACCTTGTAGGATTGTTGTGAGGTCAAAGGCTGTGATGCATAAAAGCACTTAACTAAGAATCTGGCTCAAAGTAAGTACTCAATAAATGCTGGCTCTCATTTGTGTTGTTTGATTCAGAAAGCTGAAGAGCTGGGGCTTAAATCCAAGATTTTAAATTCTTTTAAAGTCTTTTCTCTAGGAGATCTCTCTCTCTCTCTCTCTCTCTCTC
>NW_006366870.1:0-813 GCF_000327345.1 Myotis davidii
ATAAATTTGCAGTATTTACTCTATCATGTCAGGTGCATTAGTAACAGTGTTATTAATATTTTAGTTATCTTCTTTTAGTCAATGTGTTAGATTTTTTATACACATAATCTCTTTCCTTTGCCTTCATGAAAAACCCCAAAATAGCTATAAATAAATCCCTTATTCATGAGGAAACAGGCAGGGTCGGGGGGTTGGTGTCAAAAAGACTAATACGGTCCAGTTTATTACAGGCAGAGTGTTGATTTGAAGCTAAAGCTTATTTGGCCTAATTGCTTAAGTTCTTTACATTTTCTCACACTGAAACTTGCCTTATCTGTTTAAATAGTAATTATTGGCAAGATAAAGGTAAGGATTCATAAAGTTCAGGAAAAGGTTACCATTTCTATAATGGAAAAGTAGCAATTAATATTTATAGCACTTAGATATTTGGATCCAACACAATGTATGCCCCTACTTCTTAGCTCTACGGTCATAAAAATTAGTTAAGAATAAATGTGGGATGAAGTCAGCATTCCAAATTGTAGTGATATCCTACAATAGGGACTTTTAGAAATTTATGACACACACTAATAAACTCAGATAATGGAAGGTGGAAAACAGACTCAACCATTAAGTTCATTCATGCAGTAGAGATATCAAGAGTGCCTACCATGTTTAAAACACAACGGGGTATTATTTATTTATATATTTTTCAATGATTTATTTTAAATTTATCTTTATTGTTTAACATCTCCACCCTGCTCCTGCCCTCTTCCCAGGCCTTCATCGCACTGCACTACTGAGGATGTGGAAGAAAGGGAACCCTAGTGCACT
>NW_006366871.1:0-813 GCF_000327345.1 Myotis davidii
AAAACATGCAAGAGGAGGAAATTAATCAGAAAAACAGCAGTTTAATGAAAGGACCCAGAAAATCTCTGAGACACTTCCTGTTTCTGATAATGATAGACTAGGTTATTCATCCTGCTGGAAGCAATTTAAAATTTAGGTAACAGATTGAAAAATAGAATTCCCTCTAAAAAACACTTAAGAAAACAACAAGATTGCAAACAATTACCAATGACAAAGTAAAGGGAATGCTGGAAATCAAGGAGTCAAGCAAGCGTAGAAGCTACTTTTGCCCTGTAGGCACTTGTTGACCTAGAAAATTAAAAACAAAACAAAAGAAAACTGCTTTGTGATGAAGGGGACAGAATCCAAAGTCGAGGGCACATGTAAGTGGAGAGTCTGACAGGAGAACCTTGATATCTTGGACTCTAAGGGCTACACACTCCAGATGAACATAAACCAAAAGAGAACCAGTCTTTGCATATCATTATAATCCAGGATTCTACCCCATTGGTGTTCCAAGAAATTTGAAATGTTGGCATGTTTAACATGGACATGGACAGGGAGTATTCCTAGTCATTTGTCAGAAAAGAACATGAGTCATGTCTAAAGAAGAATCTTTTTCTTAGGGACAAATTTTTAAAAATATAACCAGTAATAGAAGATAATTGGTTACAAGGAAATGACTGTGAACCAGAACAAACAAGAGAAAAAGGAAGCCAACTGTAAAGACTTCAGATTATCAAATTATTAGTTGTAGACTAATTATTCTCTTTACTGTAATTAAGGAAAAAAGACAATATCTTGGATATTAACACTTTATCAAATGTATCATTG
>NW_006366872.1:0-813 GCF_000327345.1 Myotis davidii
TATATATATATCACTGCACCCACATCTCATCCCCTGTATAGTGCCTCTCTGCCCACCAGGGCAACTGTGAAAATACCTGAAGCTTCTGATATCCATAGATTCAAAAATAGGGACAGAAAAGAAGCCACATAAATCTAGAACTGTTTGCACTAGTGTTTCATTCAGAATATGGGAAAGGAAAGAAAAACACCACCGCTCAGAGTAATGGTTACCACCCAGTAAATAGACAGGATATTCAAAGTACTTTGGTGTGTTACCCTTGTCCCAAACCAACCAACAACACTGGCATACCAGTGTCTTTGGATACTTGATGTTTGTTCATTTCTTTCTTTTTGTAATGAAATCGTGTATTTAATGGGTTATCATAGTGCCTAGTGTAAAGTAAGGGATTGGTAAATTTCTTTTACTTTTTTATTAAATTTATTGAGGTGATATAGGTTTAAGGGCACAAATCTATATCATGTATATATTGCACTGAGTGTTCACCACCCAAATTCAAATCTTCTGTTACCATATATTTGCCTGCCCCCCTTTACCCTGAGCTATACCTTAAGACCATTCAGAGATTTTGACCTGGCTTCCATCTACCTTCCAGTCTACATTACCTGCTATAGTCTCTGTGGGCCACTTACTAACTTTGCATACAGGCTGCACACCAGGCTCTCCCACACCGTCCTGCTTTGGCCTTTGTTATTGTCTCTGCCAGGAGCATCCTTCTGCCCTCACCTCCTACTACTACCCCATCTTACCAGCCTTCAAGGCTTAGTGCAAGCACCACTACCTCTGTGATTTCCCTCCTTCTGACAGAATGAC
>NW_006366873.1:0-813 GCF_000327345.1 Myotis davidii
TTCAAGGTGCACAAATGCGTGCACTGGGCCCCTAGTAAAATATAAAAGAATAAAATCATAGGAAAGTTAATGTCAGTATTATCCATGGCAAAGGTACTATTTTAAGAAACCTTTTTTTTAGATATACACATGCATAGAAATCGATACAAGATGCATTTTCTACTGTGGTTACCTGCCATGTGTTTTGATAGCACTTACCTTTTACAATAAGAGTGAAAAACAATTTGCATGACACCGATAAGGGGATGTTCTACTTTGGAAGTGTTGCAGATGGTGACCCTTTCTGCTAGTACAAATGATAAAGCCCTTCGCAAATAAAGCCCTGCCGTCGGAATCATCAACGTGAAGTGATGATGTGGGGAGAGGAAAAGGAAGGGAGGCGAGAGCAGTGGGGAGTAGTTGGCAGTGATAAAGAGCCACTTCAATCTATCAAAGAAAAAAAAATGCAGCTATTAGATTAGCTACTGTCCACAACTAGTGGTTTCTTCTCCACTTCCACATCCCATACACTCCTTTTTTCAAATGCCTGAGTTCTTGGACAATACAGACTTTGACATTTCCCCTAATATAGAATGACTCAAAAATCATTACAATCAACAATCATTACAATCAACTGGGTGAAATGGCTAGAAGATGCTTAAATGCCTTTAGTGCCAGCTTCTCACTCGCCGAAGCAGACCTCAGACCATCTCTCGCCGCTGATTAGGATCCATCACTTAATGTGTTGTAGCTGGAACTCTGATTCACTAGAAAAAGAGGAGAGGGGAGAAAGGAAAAAAGTTGAATGTTTTAATATGAACCGAACTCTACATC
>NW_006366874.1:0-813 GCF_000327345.1 Myotis davidii
CAGAGACTTCAAGTTTAGATTGAAACTTTAACTCGAAGTTTTAAATTGGGAGAGTTTCTCTAAGGCTCCTTGGCACACCTCCTCCACCACCACCATCTGCCCCATCCTTGTCGGAGTCTTTCTTACTCACCTTGGTAACCCTCTCCTTTTTTTCTGCTGTCAGGGAACCTGTCCTATAGCAAAGAAATGAAATCATACTAAAGTGTTAGTGGCTACCCGGGGCTTAGTTTCTTGCCCTTCCCATGGAGATATTTGTGCTTTCCAAGGAGATGCTGAGCTAGAGCGATTCTGATTTCAAAGAAATGAATCTCTAATCCTAGACCTTACCTAACAGGATAGCAAGAATGAGAGTTTTTTGAGGAAGAGGTTTCTTCCTGGAGATCCTCAAACACTCAGTCCTTCTTAGGAAGTGAGTGACTTGGTGAGCCTCCGGGTTATTTCCAGTTCTATTTCTGTGGTAACAGTGCTCATCTCACCAGGGTTACCTGGTCCCTAAGACGTAGGAGCCTCCCATGACCACTTCTCTTCTGCTTCGTTGAAGCAGATGCCAGCTGGCTTGCCTTTTAGCAGTTAACTATGCAGCCTCTGTACAAATCAGCTATTAAATCTGCAGAACTAGAGTATTTTACAAGTAATCAGTCCATGCAGATTGCACATAAATCATGTCTGCTCTGGCCCTTTGGACGCTAATGTTCCCTTATTAAGGCATAAGTAAGCCTTCCTGTTCTCATCCATCCTTCCAGACTTTTTTTAATTACTGAAAAGTATAGCCTGCTTGTCGCTACACCCCCCTCTTCCACACACACCCCCCCC
>NW_006366875.1:0-813 GCF_000327345.1 Myotis davidii
GAAAAAAAAATTACAACTTCAATTCCCAATAATATTGCAATTAGCTGAGGTTGAAGACATGCTAGTTAAAGAAATAACATGAATGCCACGAGTGTCTAATAAGGAAAAATGGTGAAACTGGAAAGAGATTGGGAAGAAAGAAAAATATAACACAACATTATGGTAGAAATAAGGCTAATTATACGGTTTCAGTAAAAAGTGGAAAAAACAAAAGCTAATTTTAAACAGAAATCTTTCAGTACAAATGGATACACATACACAGATGGGAAGAGAGAGATAATGTTAGAGAAAGGGGGAGATATTTTATTCATTACTATGATAATTAAACATCTGTGTTTTACTAAGAAAAAACCCTTGAAAAGTGCTAAGTTTTTCAGATTGGAAAATTACTAATGAAATCTGATACATATACTTAAGTAATATTATGTAGTTTGTTGAAAAGGAGTTAGCTTTTTAGTTCAATACAAGATAGGAAGTCAAACAAATCCAATCTAATCTGTACATCTGTCAGTGAATAAACAGATGATCGTGATTAATTCAAGTAACCTGTGTGAATCTTAAACATAAAGAATGAACTCTATACCAATGATTATTGTGTGCACAACTGAAAATATCACATAACAGAGCATTGCAACTTGAAGTATAGAAATAAAAGCTTATTTCAATGGTGAGTCTTTTCTAAATACTAGTGTTCTAGCTTTCAATGAATACTGTAGGATCTGAAATCAAAATTAGATAAAAATGTGCCCAGTAGAAATAGAAAGCTATTGTCTCCCTGACCCCATCCTATATAATAAAAGGCAAATATGCAAA
>NW_006366876.1:0-813 GCF_000327345.1 Myotis davidii
GTTTTCAGTCATTATTTTTCAAATAGTTTATCAATTTTTACTTTCTTCTCCTTCTCCTACCTTCATGATGTGAATACTGTTACACTTCATGTTGTCCCAAAGGTTCTTTAAATTATTCTTAGTTTTTAAATTCCTTTAAAATATTATTTTGCTATTCTGATTGCTACCTCAGTTTCCAAATCACTCAATCCTTTTAGAAGCAGGTTTTTCATAACAATGTTACTCATTTAAACCATGTCCTGATTACATTCCCCAAATTTTGTTTTTATTTTATCATTTCTTATCTGACAACTTAATCAGGTACTATTTTAATGTGTTAAAACAAAGAGTAAGAAACTATCTGGCATGCAAAATTATTTCTTACCCTATCATTATATGCTTTAATTTTTTTCATTTTCAACAAAGTATAATCTAAAGGAATTTACTTAGATTTAGAAATGATTGTTAATTATACCTATTATTCTTTTACTTGTAAGCATCTTGGTTAGTACCATCTGGCAGTAAGATCTGTTATGGGAACTTTGTTTAAGAAACAAAACTATAAAACTGAAGTAAAATTGGAAAATGTACACTTTAGAAATGTTTCTGGCAGCTCTGACAAAAATTCACTTATTTCATCTATTTCCATTTTGTATGTTATCTTAAAGTGCTTAAAAATTAAATGCATGACATATGGGCAAAGAAACAGAATACACACACAGACATCCACAGGAATTGACTTTATACTTACGTTTGTGACAGATTAAGCACAGCTTCTCCACATCTGAGAAAGAGGAATTCATTCTACTCAAAGCCAGTTTTCTCAAATTCAGG
>NW_006366877.1:0-813 GCF_000327345.1 Myotis davidii
GATCAATGATTCTCTCTCATCATTGGTACTTCGATCTCTATCAATAAAAATATATATTTTTTAAAATCTTGCTCTATATGTCTCAGTAAAAAGATATCTTTTAAACTCTTTGTAGTAAAACAAAATATAAATTATTACTTGCCACTGAAGATGGCAGGCTGGTTACAAAGTCTGTGACTGACCAGCACATCTTCTCACTGCCACAGTTACCAATGTCAAAGAATATTTGGGTGAGAAGACAGTGAGGCACTCACAAAATGCACATACACACCATCACTGAGCATCATGATTAAACTCCAGTGGCCACGTGGTTTAGTGCTTCAGAGGGAGTCTTGTTTTGTGAATTCTTTTCCCAAATAAACATATTCTCTTTGATAAAGAAAGCCAATTTCTCTGTAGAATTTCAAAAGTGATTTCTAGTCCACTTACCTTAGAATGCATGGATGAGTGATGGAATGAGGTGATTGTAATGGAAAAGTAAAGTCTAAGAGGGAAATGGTGCAATAAATAAAAGACATTTAAATCATGTTAAGGGAGATGTAAGGAACTGGTAACAGAATTTGCCTTTCTGAGGAGAGGAAATTGGGAGTGTGGGGGTAGGTGAAGGGAGATAACTTTTAACTTTTACTTTAAGGATTTTCAACCTAACAATTTTTAACTCTGCGCATGTATCACTTTTATAATAAAATCAAAGCCCCTAAAATGTACCAAGAAACACCTTTGGACATGTTTGTAAAAGCAGAGCTGTCTTATAGAATTCGTGTGGATGCCAGCTGCATCCCAGGGGCCTTCCTTAGACTTTTCTTTTTAAGC
>NW_006366878.1:0-813 GCF_000327345.1 Myotis davidii
TTTGTGCATTGCCTATGAGTTTATCTTCTTCCTTAAAAACACTATTAATTCAATTCTGTAATCCACTTCTCTCCTTGCCATGCAAAGCTTGGGCCGAGTCGTTCTTCAGAGAATCAGAGAAGACTCAAAATGACAGCCCTCAGTGAGAACTCAGAGTAAGCATTAACATTATGAAAGAGCTTGTCCATCTGTTAAATGAAAGCTAAATCTGATTCAGCTTGAGCACAATGCATGTATTTCCCCAACAAAGCATTCACTCAGAGTCTCTCTCAGCCCAGGTAACGCAACGTTTATTATGAGCATCACACTATGAACAGAAAACTCATTTTAACTTCTGTTTAATGTCTTACGGTTTCACAGTTCAACTGTGGGAAAATGGCTATGCCTAATATCCTCTCCAGGTTTATTAAGAGTCACAATAGATATACTGGCATAGTTTGTTTGTGGAATGCCCATCTGTCAAAGTTTTCCATGTGTTTACAAAACAAAAATTGTCAAAATATGAAGATGTGTTTCTTTGCAAATATTATATTAATTAATGTCATAAAGGTTGACAAAAGCAATTATTAAGACAAAGTTTTGATCATTCTTAGCATAAACAAACAAATAAACTAATAAAAACCCCTGAGCACATTCCCCTGGAGAAAGAACAACAGCCTCATCCAAAATGATGATACTGTCCTGAATGATACGTGCAGAAGAGAGCGAGGGCTCACCGAGGCAGCAGGCCATGGCTATACCTCTTAGTGCTTTCACATACTAGTCATGTGACCATGGGTGACTTAACCCCTTCCCCAGCAGAAACGTGTATAC
>NW_006366879.1:0-813 GCF_000327345.1 Myotis davidii
TCTCCTTTCCTCTCTGAAATCAATAAAAGATAAAAAATAAAAAATAAATCCAGCTTAGTTGCCACCGCCTCCAGGGAGCCTTTCCTGACCACCCACACCCGATCCCATCCTTTGGTCTCCTACCTAGATCCCTTCTTAGGTCTCTGCTGGTACATCTGACCGCGTCGCGTGGTGGTCGCCCACCTCCCCGACTCGCCTTGGGGTGTGTGAGGACGGAGACCAGGTCTGGATCCTCTTGTATCTCTGGTTGCCCAGCTCAGAACCTGGTGCCTGGCAGGGGCTCAGAAACCGGGAGTGGAGCTGTGTCGCCTGCATCTGAGGCTGAAAGAACACTTGGCTCAGCCCTGCCCTGTAGAAATCCTTGCTTCATTCTCAGGAAAAGGACATGCGTGGGGTTTCTTCCTCGGGTCTCGAAATAGAGAGCTGGCATTTGCCGAGCACCTGGATTCCGTGCCAGGCTTCCTGCATATGTGGCTGCATTTACATGCCAGGCACGCGTCTCCTGAAGGCTCCTGCACTTGCTGAACCCTCTGCCTGGAGCCTTCTTCCACCAGCCCCCCCATGGTGCGCCCCCCACTCCCCGCTTCCATCAGGGGCCCTGTCCCCAGCACTCCCCCCTCCCTCCTCCCGGCTTCGCATTTCTCCTTAACCGGGGTCACCACGTGCCGGCTGTGTGTGTAGCCGGCTGTTTATTGTCTAAAGAGGGAGGGTTTTGTCTATTTGCTCACTGCCCTGTGGTCAGCACCTGGACCAGTGGCTGGTAGACAGTGGATGCCCAGGAAACCTTTGTTGAATGAATGAGTGCATTTAATT
>NW_006366880.1:0-813 GCF_000327345.1 Myotis davidii
CTTCTAATTAATTTCCTTTCAATGTGCATGGATACTTGTAATGATAGTATTAATAATGGCTATGCTTTATCGAATATACACCATGTTGTATCAGTGTTACATCCATCATCTTATTTCTCTATCACAATAGCTGTGCAAAGTTAGTAAATCATTACCTCCACTTTAAGATTAAAAAATTGAATTAGAATTTTGATTGTCCAGAGTCACATTGATAGTGAATGACAGATCTAGCATATTATTTATGATTCTAGGGACCTAACAGTCTTAACTACTAAGTTAGTTCATGAAGAGAAGCTGCTTTTCCCAGGGACACTTGAAAGAAAAAGAAACAATCAGATTTGTGAAATGATTGGATTTGGAAAAGTTAAAGAGAAGAGAGAATCTCTAGATTGCTAATGTGAGTGGTGAGGTGAATATGGTATCACCAAATTGTAAGTTACATAGGCACTTTAGGACAAAAACTGTTCACTGAACAAGGCTCGTAAGTTATACTTGTGATTATTAAGTTTGAAACTTTATGGTACTTATAAATCCCAAGATTTTCAGTAAAAGCAAAAAACAAACAACAACAAAAAACTGCAACTAATATCTAATTATATACTCCACCCTCAGTGACACTCAGGTACATCCAGATTCAGTTGCATATCACCATTCTCTCATATAATAGGCAGAACTACTGCTGGAAGTATGCATAATGGCAGTCAGTGGACTCTCCTATTCTTGTGAGACTAGTCAGAAACCCAGTATATCCCAGACACACTTAATTACCCAGAAATAACCCTGAAATCTTTAGTTTCTTACCACATAATTTAG
>NW_006366881.1:0-813 GCF_000327345.1 Myotis davidii
TTGCCATTTCTTACTGACCATTTTGTGGACAAATCAGTGTCAATGACTTCTTCTTATCATGGCTCCTAAGTCAGAGAACCAATATGAGGGTTCTACTAGCTGCTCAGTATATCCATCCCACAGTATTCATAGAAAATAAAGAAATAACCTTGAGAAAATTTAAAGAAACTAAAGATATAACCATGGGCAAATTTTAGAATGCTGATCCTTGGCCTTGACAATAGTGGAAGAATCTAGTTTATAGAGGATACAACCTACATATCAAGATTTTTGAAAGTTTTCCAGATGAGTAGCAAGGTTTGGGAACCACAGCCCTAAACAAGTGGATGCACAGTGAGACATAATTGGGCCTTTACCTGACCTTCATGAGCTAAATTCTAACTGGAAGGCTATTGTGGCATTTCAGGTCCCCTCTCTTAGTGTCAGCTGATGCTCTGCTTCCAACAGCCATAGAAAGGTCTGCATTTTCCCATTTACTCAGTGCATGGCTGCATGGCTGCCTGTCCCTTTGGGGATGATTTGGAGAGTTCTAGCTCAAGGAGGCCCAGTATTACTTTTGATTGATGGGATTTTGGCATCAGTGGGATTCTTTAGATCTGAAAATTGGGTAAAGGTTTCCAGTTTTCCACATGCCAGCTAGTTTCAATATTTTGCTTGCTAGCATTTTGGTATAGTCAGATTCCAGTGTGCTTTCTGGGACATCAAACTCAGAGTCATATGAGCAAGCTCCCAAATAAATTTTGACCATTTCCTTGGTACAAGAACATACAGTTTTGGCATTTCCTTCCAGAACAGGGTTCCTATTTTCCCATT
>NW_006366882.1:0-813 GCF_000327345.1 Myotis davidii
ACAACTATTTCCACTTGTATTATGTCCTTAACATAACTCTGTAAGGGAAATTGGTATCATTATTATTTTACTGATACAGGAATCTTACCCTGTAAAGAAAAAGCAAAAGTATTTGGTAATCCCCGAAACATTCAGGTTAGTTCTTATACACAAGAAGAGGGTTATGTGATGTCAGAGAACAGAGATTCATTCTAAATGTGATCTTTCTGAGGCTACGCTAAGTCAAATACTGTTTGGGTAGAATCAAAGACTGTTAAAGAATGCTTTTTGAGATTATCCTCTCATTTCATAGATGAATACATAGAGGCCCGAAGGTAAAGTCTTCTGTGTGCCTGTTGTGCCATGATATATCCTTCCTGCCATGAAATTGAGGGAACTAGGAACTAACCAGTAACTGGCAGCAGCACAGCTAATTTGTGGTAGTACAGCTCCTATGTGTTTAACTGTAAACGGAAAGTCTTAGTTTTCTTTCCTTAAAATTCTTACTATTAGTCTGTGTCACAATAAAAATGTTTTGCCTGCTCCCAATTCATAAAAAGCACAAAGCTTTATAAGATCTTGACAGGACCTTCAAGATCATTTTTTTAAAATGCTTCATTTAAGCTTCTATTCTGAATAGAAGTGTCTGTTTCTATTATGTCCATGCAGCAAGGCTATGAAAACAGCTGTCACAAGGCCCTGGGTGAGGCGGCCCTGGGGCCAGATCCCTCTCTGGTTAGGCTGCTCTACTCCACTCCTAGCTGATCTGCTCTACTTTTCTCTTGTCTGCACTGCTCTGCTCAGACTTCAGTCTGCTGTGGAAAGGGAAATGCT
>NW_006366883.1:0-813 GCF_000327345.1 Myotis davidii
CCATTGAATTGCTTTGTGAAGTAAGACTTTGTGAAGTGATCTGCTTTCATTTCTTCTGTCACTGCTACTGACTCATTTGTCCCCGAGTCAAGAGGACCTTTGTTGCTACGCATCAGTCAAACAGAAGTAAAGCTGTGGCTTAAGTTCAGTAAAGCCTTTCTGAGCAGCTGAGCTCACTTCTCAGTTGGTACATTCCAAGATTTTGCCATTTTCCAGCCCACATGTCAACAAGGTTATTAAAGGAAAAGTGTGCATCAGTTTTCAAATGAAAGCTGGAAGTACAAAGGTGTTCACCTCGAGTCTCAGCACGAGGCATATATGCCATGTTTCCCCCTAAACTCCAGCATTTAGACGCCCTCTATGTGCACTGTCCCTCACCTTGAACAGAGTGGAGGTCACGTAAGGAGTACATTTTCCAGCTGGGCTGGTTGGGTAATCGCAGTTTTAGCAAAGACAATCCCTAACATCTGTAGAGAGCATTCCCCACCTGCTGCCAGGGTGTTCTCATAAGCCACTAAGACCAGATCTTAGCAAGTTACTGCCCTGCTTAGAAACCTCTGCTGAGTCTCCATTGCTTTTGTGATAAAGTCCAACGTCCTTAGCCAGTATTTCAAGGGCTTCCCCATTTAACCACAACCTCCCTCTCCTTTCCTTCCTCCCTCCACTCCCCTCTGTCTGGGAGACCTCCATGCCCCACAACCCCAGGCCTGACCCCCATAGCAGCATGCGTGCTCTTCTTACCACACTGACCCAGTCTCTCCCCTTTATTGAAGTACTAATAGCCCTGCGCAGGAATCTGTGTGCCAGTAGCTC
>NW_006366884.1:0-813 GCF_000327345.1 Myotis davidii
GTGGACCTCTATTCATTTCCACCTCAAACTGTAACGCTTCTCACTTGCAATTTCATCAAACTCAGGCTAAAGGCTCTTCCTCAGTCTGCTGAGACTTTCAGCTTTGGGCAAATCCAGTGTCTGATACTTTGGAAATAAAATAGAACCCAACAATGACAAATATTTCTTGCTGACAATTGTTCCACTTTATCAATTCAAGTGAAATCTCCATTCTCCTGGGCCAAGATCATTCTCTGGCCCCTGCATGTTGACCTTTCCTGGAAATTCTTCCATTGTCTCAGTCTGATATTTCTTAGAAGAGAGAGCACAGACATTTGGCTGAAATGGATTATAGAAAACAAACATTTATAAGCCAAAGCACCCAAGGTTTTTTGGATATTAAGGGAAAAGGCCAGGATGCTGAAGTTAACCTTCACAGCCTCCATCATTTTGCCTAGGTTTAGCCCTGCCTGCTGGGAACTCTACTAAATCCAAGAAAAGCTGCACACGGGTAAATTTTTTATAAACGCCTGACAAAGGGGCTTTTCTACCCTGTGTAGTTTATAGAGATGTTTGAAAGCTTTTACAATGTCTGTTTTACCAGTTTTAACATTCAAATCATCACCACTGTGAAGTTGAAAACCTTTAAGAAAATAATTTCTTTCCATAAAGCTCAGAGAAGACTAACATTGTCAGAAGAAAGAAAATTTCATGAACAATTTTTAATATTAAAATCTTCTCTGCAAACTGATATAGGACTTTAGTGAAGTCTGAATGCTTTTCTATGACCGGTGGGGCAAGAAGTCCTATTGGGCAAAAATATATTAAAAAAAA
>NW_006366885.1:0-811 GCF_000327345.1 Myotis davidii
AAAGTGTTGAGTATTATAGGTGAGAAGTCTCATAGTTACAGCAGATACTCAGAGTAATTATGTCTAGGTGAAAACTTGGAAAGTAGGTATAGGTAAATGTGCAAATATTAAGAATCACTTTTATAGAATATGCTTAATATAAAGGTTTCAAATCCAAATTTTTCATAAAACTTGGCAACTAATAGCACCGACATCGCTCTTTTTGCCAATCGTTTTCAAAATAACATGGAAAAAGTTTCTCAAAAAATTACATGCAACACAAGATAAAGCCTCACTGTTTTCCTATATGACTAACCCAGGGCTCCTACATAGGGCAACATTTTGAGAGTCGATTGACTAGCAAATTATGAGTTAATTAAACAATATGTGATAAAAGTGTGTTCTCAGGGGAGAGTAGTGCATGTCGGTCTTGCTGTGACAAGAAAAAGGAGGCCACTGTGACTGGGATGGAGTGAGAGAAGGCAGAGCAGTATGAGATGAAGTCAGGGGGCAAAGCATGAGAGTTGCGTAAGGAGGAGGAGAAATGAACCGAGAGCACATGGGGCCTTGTAGGTCGTTGCAAGGATCTCTGCCTTTAGATCTGAGAAACGAGAAGCCGATGGAGAGTCTGTGTAAAGAAGACCTGACCTCTTCTGCTAAAGTACCTCTTTGACTGCTGTGCTAAGAATCAACCACAAGCACTAACCAGAGCAGTGAGAACAGAGAGCCAAGTGTGGCTGTTCTCTTCTAGACAAGCGCGATGATGGCTTTGGCCGATGAAAGGTTTTACTTTTCTTTAATTTTTCCTGGATAAATACTTATATTAATATCT
>NW_006366886.1:0-813 GCF_000327345.1 Myotis davidii
TAAACCAAACCAGACATAACTTGTGTACAGACATGACTTCTATTTGGCTTGGGATCCCCGTCCTCACCATTTTTCAGGTAGAAGTTGATCTAGTAACCTGGAGTACATCTTTTTGGCAAAATGAATGCATGCAATTTTACCGTGAATGGTAAATTTCACAGGTTCAGAAACTTAACCGAGCATGTTGCCACTGTTACGATCTATTACAATCCAGAATTTAATGGTTGCATTTCTGCTTCTTGATATCTACTTACATTTCACTAACCTTAAGAATGCTGTAAGCTAATGTGAGAGTTAAGCCCCGGAATTATGCAAACCCTTACAGTACGTGGGCTGGCATTTTTATTGCCTACTGGGTCTCCTAAGCTTCTGGTTTCATCCACTATTTTACACTCCATTGACCTGAACTGAATCTCAGCCCCACTTCCAATTTAAACAAAAAATTAAAATCACTCAAAGGAAGAATTTGTGCATTTAGATTTCAGTAGTTCACCAAAGCCGCTCCAAGTTTTTTCTTTCCATTTCTATTATTCAGAGCAATTTAACTCTTCTTAACTTTATTTCAAGGATTATAGACTAATATTTAAAGGGAAATATCTTCTGAAGAAGACCATTTTGAAGGTAGACACTAATGCATCCAGATTGACTGAGGATGGTTTTGTTGATTCTTAGGTAGAAGGTCATATAAGAAAGAAAAGTCAGAAAGGTAGAACATGCTAATGTCCCTTTTATATCAAATGGTAAAAAAAGTATTTGTTAATCTAGCATTTGGACCTGTTTTATGCATGTATCCGCTGCCTATACTTGTTTGTG
>NW_006366887.1:0-813 GCF_000327345.1 Myotis davidii
AATTACTTTTTTCTCAATAGAGAAAATATGAAAAATTTCTGATACACTCATATCATATCTCTCCAACACATATATTGCTCTTAAATATATTGTTAATTTAATAAGAGTTATGTAAAATAGCTCTTCCTTAAATGACAAAACCATTCAGTATCTTCATGCTTTCTGTTTCTTGCATGTATAGGATCTTCTTTGGATTGTGACTTTCTACAGTTTGTACTCCCAAGAAATACTGTAACCGAAGACCAAAGCAGGGTGAGTATTGACACTCATTTACCACTATTAGGGGTCCAATTATCAATGAAAATGACTAATTAAGAGTGCTTAGAGTAGGGTACAACAAGGTATCAGAACACAGATCAGAGTGTGAAAGATAGCAACTAAGACCTGTGTGGCAGCTAAGTGAGCTTTTTCTTCAATAAAAGCAGCAGAATAATTTGTGGGCATCCCATCAGGGTAGTTTTGAAACATTCATATAAATTGCCTCTTACATTAATATTATGCTTTTTCTCTCTTCTGTATGTTTTGTACTCACTCTATGTACTTAAATATAATTTAAATGTTCTTAAGTTAAAGCACTCCATTTTCCAAACCTAGCAAATGACCAAGATTCACTAGCTCCATAGCTTGCATCTCTGGACAAGATGATATTCATTCTTTTTCAGGTAGGGTACAACCGCCTCAGCTGAGAAAAATCATGCAATTATTCACAATAAAAAATCCTAAATATTTTTTTAAACTTACTTCACAATCACAACAAATCAAGAGGGATCTATGTCTTCTAGGACAAAACACACACACACACACACACACACA
>NW_006366888.1:0-813 GCF_000327345.1 Myotis davidii
TAAAATAAAATAAAAGTAGCTAAATTTTCTCACCTTTATGATATGAGGTTAAGGGATAAGGAGACAAAACAGGCAGAGGTAGAAGGGAGAATGGGGAGCAAACGGAGGTCTGCCTGCTGAGGAAGATTGCAGGGGAGGGGAACAGAAGGAAAATGACTGAACACCTCTTTATGCCCATCTCTGAGTCATGTGTTTGCATGTTGGCTGTTTCAACTTCACAGCAACCTTTGAGATAGATACTGGTATCCTAAATTTTCAGAGGGAGGATATGAAGGGCAGAGAGGAGATGTGACTTAGTCAAGATATCACAGGCAATAGCTAAGCTGGATTTCAAACTCAGATCTGTCTGCTCCCAATGACTGTTTCTATCATGTACTACACATATGGGGGATAGAATGGGACAAAACAATCAGAAATCATTCCTCCGTGTGAGCATAACTCTATCACTCAGTGGTTTAATGAACATTTACTGAGTGCTTACCAGGCACTTTACTATTTGTGGGGGGTTAAAAAGACATGAGTTTCAGTCATGAAGATCCACTGAGCTTATCAGTCCCATTCATTATTAGGGTGTTGGTTTTGCCATTTTGCTCCTTTACAAGTGTCAAAGTAACTGGAATAGTTATCCAATTAATTCCTTTGAATGCTTTCACCAAGTTATCTCAGTGCATGTCAAGCTGGCATTTGAAAAAGAGGGTGTGCCCTGAGGTGGATTTCTGGAGATAAAAGGGGGATATGCTGTCAAGAACTAGCAACCAGTTTTTCTAATGGAGGCAAAGTAAAAGAATGTGGTTTTAGGGGAGTAAAGATGTG
>NW_006366889.1:0-813 GCF_000327345.1 Myotis davidii
TTTCAACTGATTAGATGAGGCCCACCCACATTAGGAAGGACAATCTGCTTTACTCAGTCTACCTGTTTAAATGTTAATGTCTCCAGAAACACCTTCAGAGACACATCCAGGTTATTGGACCAAATGCCTGGGCACCCCCTGGCTCAGTCAAATTGGCATATAAAAGTAACCGTCACACTGACTTATTAAATGAGATCTACAACTTACTCACTAATATTGCAAATTATTTAATCCAAGTCCCATCTAAGCTCTCTCTATATACAATGTCATTTCAGTAGCAGAGTCCCCTGGTACCATGACGATCCATAGATGAAGTCACTACGTTATATAAACTTCCCAGTGAAACTGTCCTTTCTGCCAGTAACTTAAATTTCTGATTCTGATCCCATCAGTAGGCATCAAAGGTAACAAACCTGTGGGGAGACAGTTCTCATCAAAGAGCAGTGCTTGGAGTCACTTCACTTCTTAAGACCCCCTTCACTCTCTTTTCTTTAATCTAGTGCAGTTTGCATGGAATAAAAGGAGCTTTTGTATTAAAGTCCTCATGGGCAACTTTGCATATGTCTCACTGCTGAAGAGGGCAACAGGCAAAGTTGTTATTTGTTCCACTTGCCTCTGTGTTTTTCAGCACTCTGTAGACTCAACTTATTGCACTTAGGTTTTGGCAATGAGCTCCCTTCAGTGTTGGCATGTGTTAGAGTGATGGCTAATTATCAATTGCAGCCCATGAAATGTGGCTAATTCGGTGAAATATGTGAATTATCAGAAAATTATTATCCCAACTAGAGGCCCAGTGCACAAAATTCGTGCAAG
>NW_006366890.1:0-813 GCF_000327345.1 Myotis davidii
CTGTCCACTGAGCCAAACCGGTTATGGCAAGGAAAGTTTTTATTGAGTAGGAAAGGAGAGTTTAGAAGGAAACTAACTTTATGTTCTTCACCCTGCCTTAACCCTGATGACCAAGGTAGGTGAGATCCTACTTTACAGATCATTTCTACTAGTGATAAGAGTGAGAGAGATGAATACAGCATAACTGCATAAAATAGATCAGATCAATTATTTACTGCTTTGTCCCTACAAGAGATAACAACGACTTGACCTAAGGTGTGGAGAAGAAGGTTGAGAGATGGTGATGGATTTGGAGACATTTCAGAGGTAAAACTATGAGGATTGGTGATATGTTGAATTTTCTCATTGGAGATGAAGAAGGCAACAAAGATGTCAAAGTGTCTGGCTTGAGAGACTAAAACAAGAGTCATAGTCCAAGACAGGAAATATAGGAAAGGATCAAGTTTGCAGGAGCAGATAGAGGTGTTCTGAGTTGTCCAGTTGGATGCACTGAATGAGCAGCTGGAAATACAAATCAGTATCTTAAGAGAGAGATCTGGGCTAGAGATCTAGGTTAGGCTGTGTCTTCAAAGTGAAAGCTGAAATTATAGCAGGTTACAAGAGCACATATAAAGTAATGAGGAAAGTATATAGTCTTTCTTCTAGGTGGGTATGAAGAAATAGCAGCCAGTAAAAGATGACATTAAAAATGCATCGGGTTCAACTCTTTATCTCCATCATCATGTGTTAAAGGGAATAGAAGTTTATAGTTGGAGCTTTCACATTTGCTTCTTTCACTTTTCTTTTTTAATACATATTTTTATTGATTTCAGA
>NW_006366891.1:0-813 GCF_000327345.1 Myotis davidii
AGGAGTTTTACCAGTTTGGGTCTTTTTTCTTTCTCTATTTCTGGGCGTGGAGTCCCCAAACCAGTTGGTTAATGTAGATTCAGTCAGTGTGGCTACACCTGTGAGGACCTCAAACTCGAGCTCCTGTTGTTTAAAGAAAACGCTTCTCCTCCTCGGGGACCCAGATAAATGGAAGTTTCCTGCTGCTTCCCCAGGCAGCGGCAGCTCAGTCTGACTTATTGAGAAGGAGCCTCACACTTAGGAGAATTCAAAGTGTGATTTATTCCTTCACTGCTGCCTCGCAGGAACGCATCAACTCAGGAGCGCATCTCTCTTTCTCATCCTGTATCTTACTCACAGTGTCCCCGGCACAGCAGGCCCTCAATACGTTTTCTGAATAAATGACTGAGAACACTGTGATTTCTGGGGGGTCTGCTGCCTGAGACAGCGTGAGGCTCAGCTGGATTGGATGACCCCAAAGCCCCCTGCTCTGCCACCACCCCCTCCCCCAAGCCCCGAGACCCGATCCCAGCAGCACGCAAGGCTGGCTGGTAGGGTGGACTCACTGGAGATGGAGGTATAGATGGCGAAGGCCCTGAGGCTGGTCATCTCCTTCCTGCGGGTCATCTCCACCCGCGTGCGGAAGATGTTCTCCCAGGCGTACAGCTTGAGCAGCTTGATGCCACGGAGCATCTCGTTGGTCTGCTTCAGCCTCTCGTTAGAATACTCCTGCCAGGGGCACCGATTCAGAAACAGGCTTCGTCCGCCCCCGTCCCACACAAGAGGAAGGAGCTGAACCCATGTCCTCACCATTTCACAGACAATGCCCAGCTC
>NW_006366892.1:0-813 GCF_000327345.1 Myotis davidii
AAACCATAAAAATATTAGAGGAATCCACATGCAATATTCTTATTAATGTAAATAATTAGATTCAGCCTGGTAATCTACATATAAACTACAATTATTTTAATCAAATATATGAAATACATAAAATACAGATAAATGTTTTCCTACATTTACATTTTATTCATTAGAAAAAGCTTAATAAGTTAGGATTTTAGTCCAATATAATAAAAATTATGTAAAAAAGGTATTTTCAAATCTTAATAAAATATGTTAACTTATAAATTAGTGCACGTTTACATAAAAGAAAACAGCACATTTTGAAATAATAGTTTATGATTTAAAAATAGGGCCCTAATCTAAAATTAGAGAAATAATTTTTAAGATTGCTATTCTTTAAAACAATGGATTTAGTAATTAGACATTAGTTTCTACCTTTTCTGACAAAAAGCTGAATACAACCTCTTAGAGTAATAAAGATTGAATTTATTCTCTTGAGGTACCAGTGTTAAATGAACTATATTTTTCACATATATTCATCATCATCTTTGAACAAAGAACTAAAGGAAGAAAAGGAGTGAGTCGCATGAAAAGTTGTGTGAGGCATGTTGAAAAGGGGAAAAAAGTAGTCTGTTTTGAACATGTAAAATTTATGATGCTTTATATGTTCAAGATTTTTATGACTATATATTAAGCATAGTAAAAGCTGGTTATATTTATTATATCATTTAATTTTTATAACAATCCCATAAATTTAAGATTATTGTTATTCTCCAATGTAGTTTTTAGAGGAGGAAGCTGAGGCAAATATAAGTAACTAGAGGCCCAGTGCACGAATTT
>NW_006366893.1:0-800 GCF_000327345.1 Myotis davidii
GTGTCATAGGTTCGCCATCACTGCTCTAAACTCAAGTTGCTTTCAAACTGATCAAGTCTTAAACTACCTAATACTTATCCAGGGAAGGAGTCAGGCAAGCCATGCAACAGGGACTTTTAAGTGAAACCAGTACTGGAACAGAGGCAAAGTGGTGTCGTTCTCATGATCCTGACTCTTACCCCTTGGTTCCCAATCTTCCTTCCTCGTGGTTTCCAAACATTCTCCTCCTCCCAGGGACACTTCTCTTACCCTTATTACAGAGTTTCCCTTCTCTCCCTGTACTTTTGGAACTGAACAGAACCAAGAGATTCTGGGTCAAGTCCTACAATAGTATTAGTTCCTAGTCATTCGTGGTGGTCATGCTCCCAACACGTGATATGTAGCAGCATATTTACTTCGCATGTTTAACTCTTGAGACAGTTGCCACAAATTCTCGCCATGTGATATGATGATCTGGCTGTGCCACAGGACAGCATGTATCTGTGTGGCCTTTAGTAGTAGGAAAGAATTCTGAAGCAAGACCTTCTGCAAGTGTGTGTAAAATAAACATGATGTGTGATGGTCACAAAATCCAAGTTTTAAGTGGCTTCCCCGGGTGACATAGTTCTAAAGCAACATGGTCTATATGATTAAGCAAGCTTCACACTAGTGCCTAGGCGTCTAACTACTTGGCTACTTTCCCTCCGACCAGAACTGACGATAAATAAAATTATTAACCACCTCCGACAAAATATGAAGATGCTAATGAATGAAGGCTCAAAGGATACACATATTTATTGGAGAATGATTCCTAGAATGTG
>NW_006366894.1:0-813 GCF_000327345.1 Myotis davidii
CAGCTACTCCCTTTCAATTGGAGTATTTTCACAAAAGCCACAAAGTACAGGCAGCTGTAGAACTGACAAGGGCCATCAATACCTGGGTCCATCCCTCTTATTCTACAAACATAAACATTGAGCCCCACAGAATATAGTAATGACACTATTTTGCCTTTGTCGCTCATCTCACAAAGGATTTTCACCCCTCTTCAGTTTGAGCCAAATAGCCCTACGAAGCAGCAGCATTATTTTTACATATAAGGAAACTGAGGCTCAAATGGAATCAGTGGTAGAGCTGGAGGCCAGATTTTCTGGTGCCATATCCAATGTTCAGTCTGCCACACTTTAGCATTAGGAACAGAGCCAGCAGGAGACAACTCCTTCCAGAAGGCAAGAGCGTCCTGACACCCGATACAGACCGAGCCCTGCTAATTATCACGCTGTGTCCCAATTACAAGAACACTTGTGCCGAATGACTTGGCCAATAGCCTGGGGGACACTGGAATGATTGGGGTTTACTTGGCCTTACCTTCACTTGGTGTCAGGTTATAAGTCAGCCTTGTTACAAATTAAAAGATTGTTAATTATGGTTATATAAAAATGTAACATGTCTATAAAATCAGGGCTCCGTAAACAAAATGAAAAGATAAGCCATAGAGCAGGGGAAAATATTAACTCATATAAAATCTAAGACATACTACCCAGAATTCAAGGAATTCCTGCAAGTCAATAAGAAAAAGACCTATAACCCAATAGAAAAATGGGCAACGGATATGGATATGCAATTTACAAAAATTAGGAAGCCCTAATAGCCAACAAACACATGAAAAA
>NW_006366895.1:0-813 GCF_000327345.1 Myotis davidii
GAGGAGCAGGAAGAAGGAGAAGCAGAGGCAGATGGAGAGCTGGTCCCATGGCCTTCAGACCTGAAAGACTGTCCAGATGAAAGGCTGCGCATTCGCCGCAGAGATACCCGGCTTGTCAAGAAGTGGCCAGCCTCACTCTCTACCAACCTCTGAGATCCCAGGCCATGCTGTGGTTCCGTCAGGCGCTGCCGGACACTACTTTGCAGGCTTGGGGCTGCAAGGAAAGTGAAGACAGCATGAGGAAGGGCCAGCCTACTTTGGGCTAGCAGGCTAGCAGGCAAGCAGGTGTGCCCATGGAGAAATGCCTGCTGGAGACCACTCTGGGCCTCTAGTGCCCAATCTGAAGAATGGGACGCCTCTTCCCCAAAACCTCCCACCAGGGGTCCTAAAAGGGGACATTGAAGATAAGGTGCCTGGGTCAGTTTTAGTGGCAATTCCCATGGAAAGTGACCAAGGGCCAACATTACTATAAAGGGATATGACAAGGCAGTTAGTGGGAGGACACAGGCAAGACAAGGTAGGATAGGGGTTAGGGGCAAGGTTCGGGAGAGCACTAAGAACCAGCCTTTCAGAAAGCCAACCTCAGGAAATAATTCATAGTTTAGACAAGGATTTATACACAAACATGTTCATCACATCATTATTAGTAATTGTGTGAAAGCCAAGACAAAGGTGGAACAATGAGACAATGATACTATACCCAGTTACTGGAAGACTATATACTTATTAAAAATGCTATTTATGAAAAGATTTTAAATGCACAGAAAAATGCCTATTAACTAGTTAACTGCCACATGTCCAAAACGGAAACCA
>NW_006366896.1:0-813 GCF_000327345.1 Myotis davidii
ATGCTGAACTTCTTGTGTTGTTCAAAATAGCCGTTATAATCATTTCTTTTAATAAAGGGATAACAAGAATTAGACTTACCATACATTAGCCTGATTTACTCTTTAAGGATTGACCCCCAATTTTATCATTAAACAACTGGCTCATGCAATTGTGGGGACTGGCAAGTTTGAAACCTGCTGGCAGGCTGAAAACTCAGTTGATAAGTCTTGAGTAGGGAAGGCCCACAGACTAGAAATTCAGCCAACATTTCTATGCTAAGTTTTGACACAATTTTTTTTTCCCCTTAGAAGCCCCAGGTTTTGCTCTTGAAGCCAAGTGATTAGGTGAGACCTACCTACATTATAAAAGGTAATTTCCACTACTTAAAGTCAACTGATTATAGATGTCCATGACATTTACAAAATATCTTCACAGCAATATCTATTAGTAGACAAGGTTCCAACAGCTGGATACCATAGCCTCACCAAGTGAACATAGAAGTTAACAATCACCCCTATTCACAAATGAGCCTCCCCAGGTTCTGTTTTCATATTAGCTTTCTAGGATAAGAATGGCATATTTCTGCATGAATGGCATATTTCTCTCTGTGTCCATGTATACAAAGAACACATTGGTAGTCCACTGGGTACAGGAATACTCAACCCAGTACTACAAAAGGCCACTTCCATTTTACTACAGCTAGCATGTAAAATAAAGCATATTGACTCTCCTTTGCTAAGCAATTTTGTGCTTTTAGCTTTTGTTTCTCTTCTGACTGTCACAGTATAGTTGGGAGTTGGATATCCTACCTAATAAAAGAGTAATATGCAAAT
>NW_006366897.1:0-813 GCF_000327345.1 Myotis davidii
TTTACCCTTTCCCCATTAATACTTCAGTTACCTTATACCTATGTAAATAAACAAATCTAAAACAAAACAAGAAAAACAAAATACTGAAATGAACTTGTAATTTCAGGATTTGAAGGGCATACTTAATTTGTCTGACATTTATTCATGATTGGCATATGTTTTAATTTGTTCCACAAATAGTTCATAAATTTTCAGTTCTGTAGAAGATACACAGTTTCAAGTTATTTATATATCAACCTCATTTTTTTTTATTATCTTAGTAATGGGGATCACATTCCCTTTGTAATGTGGTTGCTTAAGGATAAAAAGCGCCCCAGTATCTGAAAACATGTTTAAATACTTATACTTTTCTGAGCTCTGTGAGGATAAAAATATGCTACTAATTATTTTATTTTCTGAAAAACAATTTATATGTAGCCCACTTATTTGGGGGAAAAACACTGTTGAAATACGTAAGTAAAGGACATTCTAATGTATTACTATGTAAATTGTAACCATTTCTAATTTCACAAGTGATTCACTTGAGCCATTTAATGGAACCAAAGGCTAGAAAGCAAGCAAGATTCATTTCTTCTCTCTCATTTCCTAGCTTATTAACACTGGCATTCAGAATTGCTCCCTGATTCATCAAAGCAGAACTGTTTGAAATGCTTTCAGTTCTTTCCCCAAAATTTATATTCTACATTACACTATAATACATTTTATGGGAATTAAAAAATTGACTATGTAATCAGAGGTGTCAATTCTAAATCTATCTCTTGATTCTGGTTGTCATTTATACTTAATATTTTCTTCTGCCATGTAGGGTCATCA
>NW_006366898.1:0-813 GCF_000327345.1 Myotis davidii
CCCATGTATGAATTCATGCACCGGGCCTCTAGTAAAAACCTATAAAAGACCAAGCACTTCTCACAATTATAAGGGAAGTGAAAAAGAAGTAAAATAATACCTTCAAAAGCTTTTTTTAAATTAATGGAAACTGTCAAATTAGAATTACATTCCCAGCTAAACTACATGAATGAGGGAGGAAAAAAAGACATTATAAGAGGAAAAGCAAGTTTGCCACTAACAGTCTTTCATAAAAGACATTTTCAAAAGGTATGCTGCAAAATGGGAAAATGGAAAATAATCCACCACAAAGCAAGTAAGCATTGCAAAATGAAATTATGAGCAAAGTAATTGTTAAACAAGTAGGCAAAATTCTAAAAATACTATCTCTATACAATTATAAATTATAATAAAATGAGAAAAATATTTATAATAATAATGTTTTAACTTCATTTTTGTAAAAAGGACAAACCAGAACACTGGACAATAATAAAGGGCTCAAAGTGGAATTTCCTAAGATCCTATGTTTTCCAGTGGAAACTAAAGAATGAATTAATTGAATATCAACGGATTACGTTAATAAGCATACTATATTTTCAAGCCTAAACTTTAAACATTGAGATTATATTTGTAATTCCCAAATAAGTATATGTAATATATAGAATAAAGCTAACATTATAAAATTTAATCAACTCAGAAAATGAAAAAAAAGATCATGAAGGTCATAAAATATAAAAGATATAGAAAGCACAATAATTTCAAAAGTAAGAAGAAAATATTGGGACAGTGTAAAGACAGTGATTATAAGAATGGACTGTATAAAACAGTAAAAAA
>NW_006366899.1:0-813 GCF_000327345.1 Myotis davidii
CGTGTCATAGGTTCGCCATCCCTGCCTTAGGCTGATCCTAAGGCACTAACTATGGCTCTCCAAATGGACTGCTGACATTTTATTTTATGCTCAGTCAGAGGGAGTAGCAATTTGCCAGAGGGTCCATTGCTAGTTAGTATTAGAGCTGAAACTGGGACCTAACTGACCCATACTTTTTTTATGATGAAATTCTCAGGTTATTTACAATTATGTTGAGGAGATTAAAATGCAGCCACAATATAAATAAGAGTAAATCCTGTCACTGCTTATAGTCTGTTGAAGAGCAAGAAAAGAGTATGTCTATGTCCTTTGATGCTGAAGTGCTTTAGAAAGTTTGATATCAAGGCTTGGGTTTTGAAACTGGATCCTCCAATAGGCCAGAATGCCAGAAAATGTAATCATTTCACTCATTCTCACTTCTTTTTGGCACTAGTAACGATTCTACAATTGGTTGTACATACCGTAAGTGCTTTGCCATCAAAAAGATAAATGTGAATATGAATTAAAATGGGAGAAGTCAATGGGAATTTGGAAATAGGAAACAGCATTTTGTCCTTTCTCTATTGGGATCACATAAAATGAGTAAGCACATCCCATTTTCCGCTTTCTCTGCATCCTGTCCTAGCAACATACACACTAATTAGTTGCTACAGTTAGCTCAAGATTGTAACCGAAATTGAGGTATCTAGGTAACAGTGTCTGAAGGTGAGAATGATAAATGCTTAAACACAGGAGTTTTGTGGGGAGATGGTGTTGCAATATAAAAACTGGCAAATGTAACCTCAGCTTCAAAATACTGCTAATTTTTTTTTT
>NW_006366900.1:0-813 GCF_000327345.1 Myotis davidii
GTCTTTCCCAGGACAGGTAAGGAGATGGTGGGTGTATAAAAACATGGGTTTTCCCAGAGACGTAGTTGCTTCACTACATTAATTGTGATCCTTACATCAGACGTTTAGTTTATTTAGAAGTTGTCAGAGCTGTACGTTGTTAAGTGATTTGCTGATACTGAAAACATGTCCATCTTGACCCTGGAGAGAGAGCGTCTATATTATACCGATTCTGGTGGTCCTTCCTACTCCCTCCCTAATGATTACCGGTGTATTAGCCAATGTGGAGTCAGGTCACCTCTCACAGGTGGGCAGCCATGCTCCTGGGGGCTAGACCAGTGCTTCCCATACTTCAATGTGCATGTGAATTACTGGAAATCGTATTAAAATGTAGGTCTGATTCTAAGTTCTGGGGTAGGGCCCAAGATTCTGCTTCTCTAATAAGCTCCCAGGGGAGGTGCTGCTGCTGTTCCAAAGACCACACTTAGAGCAGTGAGGGGTTGGTGTCCCCACTCTGCAAAACCCCATGGCTTAGCCACTGAGAGGGGGAGAAATTTAACACACACAGGCGGTACAGTATTTCTTTGTGCTTTCTGAAAGAAACGTTTGGCAGAGATTTTTAAAATGTGCACTCAAATATATCACGTTTTTGTGACTGACAGAGTAAAGTAAGATCTTATTTCAGTAGATTGTAAACATGTGAACAAAATAACCCTTAACATTAAGTAATGGTTTCCCATGGCCATTGTGCCATGTCAATCCTTATTTAAATTATTTTCTCTATCTTGAATGAGATAATTTTTGGAGGGCAGAGAGACTAAAAATAATTGTTTT
>NW_006366901.1:0-813 GCF_000327345.1 Myotis davidii
TTTTTTTTTTAAATAAAGCTTAAGGAATTATTTGAAGTTTTGAAATGTGTCATATAATGTATGTCCTTAGAAAATGCCACATGAAATTACAATAACAAAAATGTGTCAGTATGCTTGGTGCAATATTGCCAGTGACTTTATTCCATTTCAGTAGAGTAAGGTTTCTTATCTCTTGGGGTAATGATATACTTATGTCATGTAACTGAAGGGTTATCAACTGTCACTCACCCCAGTGAGAAACTACAGTATTGCCCTTGCTCTCTGATAAGAAAACAGTTTGCCCAAGGGCAAAAGTACTGCTAGATAATTAAATACCATCTTGGAAATGAACATAAGTGCCTAAAATATTGAGTCCTAGGTCATGTCTTTAAGGGTCACTGATGTAATGATTGATACTGTGTATCATACCTAATTCACTTGCAGTGGTTGGAGATTATGAAAATCAATGCACAGGGTGGCTTGGTTACTTTATGGTCAAAGCCAAAGCAATTAGTAGGTATCATTTTTATCATATTATGTATTAGCATATCAATTTAGTGTTTGCTAGTAAAGGACCTAGAAAACAGACTATTATTGTTTTCTCTGGCCCCCTTAATAGAATTGATTTGTATCAACAGTGACCTAGTGAAACAATGAATTTTAAAAATTAAATACCACTTTCTTGATGATAATGGTGATTAAACTTACACTCAAGTAAATTCCAGTTTAAAAAGATAGAATATTTTATACTTTTGGGGGTACATTTATGTTTTTCTTTCTGATTTTCTCTCTATAATAATTCTGTGAGATAGGGCAAGATATCATTGTCTCTAT
>NW_006366902.1:0-813 GCF_000327345.1 Myotis davidii
ATGAAGCCAGGGCTGTGAGGACTGAGGCAAGCCACCGAGGCTGTGAGGGCCAAGTCCCTTGAACAAATTTTATGCATCAGGCCTCTAGTTAAAATATAAACAGTTTGAAAAAGTTCCTATGTATCTCCTCTTTCTTTGTTTTGGAGGGTATTCTTTTTCGTAGGGTATGTGTGCATTTGTCTATATTGTCTCCTCCAGCAAACTCTAAGTCATAAGCACAAATTCAGAAAGTATCAAGTGTTTACTAACTAATCACAATACCTAATACATGGTTGTCAATGCTCAACAAATGTTCCTAATATTATTTTTTAGAAAGCATATAGTGATTAAAATGAATCACTGACAAGCCTCCAATTTTCTGATGTGTTAAAGCTCTTAAGAAGGACTAATAATGCTATGAAAGGCATTAAAAGGGAAGTCCTAAAAACTAAGCTCTAATCATTGTTCTAATTCTAATAGAGAACTATCCTGGACCAACTCTTTTCACCTACATTTCCTACTCTAGATTGTTTTTAGAATAAGGAGTTAACAGTACAAAACACGTCTCCATTTTTATGTACATATTTAAGTGCATGATTGCAAGGCACAAACACACAAAAATGATCTTCCCTTCCTACTGAGCATGAGGTTTCTTTTCCTATTGACAAACGGTCACGTCTCTGTGATGATAAGGGTATTGAACTGGCCTGGTGGGCATTTATTAGATATGTAGTGAAATATGACATGGGTAAGTATATAAATAAATCTGCCTTAAAAGATTTTTTTCCACATCCCCCATTAGTTTAAACATCATGCAAAGCATAACCATTTCTA
>NW_006366903.1:0-813 GCF_000327345.1 Myotis davidii
ACTACCTGGAGTTAGCATCAGATTCAGCAGGTATAAGGGCTCCATCCCACAATACTAGCCCCAATTCCAACTCCTTTCTGTGAACATGGATTGTGATGGTGTGTGACAAGCAGGAGGAGCCTGGAATCCTCGGTTCCAAGTTTGGCCCATCCATTGGTCTCCTTTGAGACATTGAATATCCATCTCACTTCTTAGGCCTTAGTCTCCTAATGTCTGATAGGTGGGGTTGGACTAGATAACATCTTTTAGAAGCAACACTAGTTTATGATGTTTACTCACCTCCCAAAGTTAATTTAGAGTCAAGTGGGGTGATGACTTCCAAAGTGCTTTCTAAACAGGAAAGCACATTGTAGATAACCAATTGCTTGGGAAAGTACTCTTGCATTGCTCTGTGAATGAAAGCCTTTGCTCTCAATAAGCTCACCAACCCTTCTTATTCACTATCATTGCCACTCTGTCCTCTACTATGGCACCTATCACTGTCTGCCATTATCTTGTTTAGTTATTTTCTCCCTCACTTGATGTCAGTTTCAATAGGGCAGGACATCTCCCTATTGGGACTGACATCAAGTGGGGAAGAAAATAACTACCAGTCTCAGCATGCTGCCTGGACTACCGTGGATTCTCAGTGAACAGTTATCAAATGAGTCCTGGGCATTTTGTCAACTCCCGTCAGGTGACTCGGAAACACTTGCGCCATCATTAAACACTGTTCTATTTTGATGTTTTCTGTAGGGAGAAGTAAAGGCCTTGTGAATGGCAACTTCTTTGTGAACACT
The DNA here is from genome assembly GCF_000327345.1 of Myotis davidii. Lineage (NCBI taxonomy): Eukaryota > Metazoa > Chordata > Mammalia > Chiroptera > Vespertilionidae > Myotis > Myotis davidii. Next base: position 780 of record NW_006366903.1, read on the forward strand.
ACCAAGGAATTAATAAAATATGTGTGTGTGTTTT
>NW_006366904.1:0-813 GCF_000327345.1 Myotis davidii
CTGAACTTTCAAATGATCCTTTGTGCAAAAGACAAACCTCATGTAAGCGTCCTTCACACAAAGGGAGAAAATTCCACTGAAGCGCCTGAAAGCACTGTAGTCACATGTGACTTCAAAGTCAGCCCCTACGGGGGAGTGAGAGCTCCATGGTGGTCAGGTGTAACACGCAAATTGCCGAGGAGGAACTCTTTTCCACAGTCAGAGAACCCTTTGAAATGTTTCATACTGAGAAAGACTGCAAAATTTAAAACTCCTGCGTTCTCCCTGCTTCTCTATAAAATATACTGGGCTGACTCACTCGGTGCTATGAGTATGTTTGTTTTCGTCAATGATGACAATTAATTATGGATAACAGATGTTAACTGTGAATCTGAAATGCCATTCAGCATTTAATTTATTGAAAAGAAGCTATTTTCTAAAAGCTAAATTCTCTACCATGTTCTGACTTTAGATGAAAAAAAAATGTTTAGGAGAGCAAAAATGTATTATGCAACTATCTGGGAGGTAGGAGTCTTCTATACTTTACAAGTATACTACTCTCAGGAGTCTTGTATTACTTTGACACGTCAATGGACATATGTGAATGAGCATCAAGTGAAGGCATGTTTAGAAGCATGTTTAATCTATGATCCAGCCAAGTTTACCTAATTATAACTTTTATAGTAATAAATTCTTAGCACATTTCTAAAATAGCAAATGATTTGGTTCTACTTGATCTTTTCTTAGGATGCAAAACAATGTATCTTTGTGGGTTTTTTAATAATATATATTTTTTGTTGGTTTCAGAGAGGAAGGGAGGAGAGACAGAAACAT
>NW_006366905.1:0-813 GCF_000327345.1 Myotis davidii
CAGACTTCAAAATGAGTGGATTTACTGCCTCCATTTTATGAGCAATTTATTGTCATTCTAAAATAAATAAGCTGTTTTTTTTATAAAGTTTTTGTCATGTGATTTTTATGACAATTGATGGCCACACCACTAATGTTTTTTCCAGTCTGAGACTTAACCACAAAGTTCCAAAGATTCTTCAGAATTTATAATTTATTCTTTGCTTTTTTTTTATTTCACTAAACTCTTAGATGAAATTGTGAAGTTGGTTAAACCCAATAAATCAGTAGTGTGGTCTGAAAAGTATGGTTTCAATTTATGACTATAGCTGAAATATTAAGTCAATGGACTATGACTAAAGCCATTTAAACACTATCTCACAAGCAAAATAATTTAATAAAAGTTTTGTGTGTATCAAAATCATTTATTTTGGGAAACAATAATACTTCAGTTAATATTAAGTCTAAGAAGATTATTTTTTATATAATTATATTTCAGAATATTTAAGATATAATTAAATTCTTATTTTAGTTTTAAAAGTAATCAATATAATAAGTATATAACATATTTCTCCTTAAATGATACACTTTATGTGATATTGGTTTCTTGGGAATGAACCTATTTTGTTCTTATACTTCTAATATTTATACAGGTAGTTATAGTTTTTATTCAATCCATTAATTGTTGGTTCCCAAATATATCCTTTAATTTTTAGCTTCTAAGAACAAAATACAACAAATATTTCAGAAATTATGGAAGGTTAATCTGTAGGATATCATGATAGCAACTTTCCTTTCTTAAATTCTCTTATTTATTTATTTATTTATTTATTTA
>NW_006366906.1:0-813 GCF_000327345.1 Myotis davidii
TGCAAACAATAGGGTGGTGAAGGCCTGGAGTGGTGTGGGAACCAGGCGAAGAGGGGCAATAGGAGGAGGAGGGGACATCTATAGTACTCTCAACTTTAAATAAGAAAATATAAAGAAAAAAGAAAACACAAATAACCGAGAAAAGTATATGGGTCCAACCAGTGCAGTAGCTAAATATAGTGGTCAAATAATAGCTTTCCCAGCAACCGAATGACTTTAGTACAGAGGTTACCCATCAAAATATATACTACAGCACAGTGTTAGCTCAAAGTATGTACTAAAAAAATTACTAGTTCCTTAAAATAGTGATAGGAATAACAAATAGTGTTCCATGGCTGAAATCTTTTAGAGATATTGAATAAAATTAAATAAAATAGGGAACAAGGAAGAACAAAACAAATGGATAATGAAAAAGGTAAGTGAACTTGTCCTGTGTTTTATTCCTAGAAACCTGCTAACTAAAATAACTAAAGTATTTCCAGATGAATTGTTACTACCTGGTATATTTTCATGTGTTACCTGTCACCCAGGTAGCATATCCTTCCAAGTGTCTCCTTTACTACATTTAACCAAAAGGATGTGTAAAATCATATTCATTATGACACGTACAGGGGTGGAACACATTTCAATTCTAAGTATGGTGCAAAACACACCATATTCACTGGTGGTTGACAAATATTTAGGTCAAAGAGTTTAAAAGAAACACACACACAAATGAAATATAAAGCAACTTTCTGTTGTACTGAATTACTGTTAATGGATCTTACTACCAAATATAAAGAAATAAATGAAAAAATTATATATCAGGTCAAA
>NW_006366907.1:0-813 GCF_000327345.1 Myotis davidii
TTCAAATACTTTGATTCATCTCACCCAACATCATTATGATCTTGAACTTACTGTATTTTATTGTTGGACCAAAATTTGACAGACTATAATAACTCCAGAATGTTTTCTTTATTTCCTAACTACTCTTTAATCTTGCTTTGGTCATACACTACTGTCTAAGTTCCAGAGAAAGACTGAATATACAGAGTATGATTTCAAACTTTAGTCTTCATGAGCATCATTAAACATTTTGTAGTTTTGAGGACCAATGAAAATTACAATTAGGGAAACTGATTCAATTCTTATTTCTGCTTAGCTGGAGTTTTTTATTGATACTATGGAATTTTTCTCCCCTGCTACTCAACTATATATAACTTACTTACATAAACCATTACAGATTCATTTTAACCGTAATATCAGTACCCGACAGATATAATTTTAAAACCTGCGAGCTATTTTCACTCAGAAACACTTGGTAGATACAAAAACATATAAATATTAACAACTGGAATCTACAATAAATACGGTAAAAGGATAAATATCAAGACCAAGGAGAGTGTTAGTCGTTTTTTTATGAATGTTTTTCTCAACTAGTGTATTATGTTCTTTTGCCTTGTACTTATGACCAATATGCCTCATACTAGCCATTCAGAATAAATTTGGAGTGAGGAGGATAATAGTGGATAGTTTTATGAACAATTTTCCATCAACTTTTTCTATCACTGATTTTGATTATAGTGAGCTTAATTGCTTATACTTTCTATGCTAAAAGATAACACTCACTTTATTTCTTGACATTTTAGGGATGCCCCAAAGAAGAAGTATTAAACACAC
>NW_006366908.1:0-814 GCF_000327345.1 Myotis davidii
TGTCTTAAATTTTAATAGTCATATAAAGGCATGTACAGATTTTTTCCTCTCGAAGTTAATCAACCTCTAATATTTATGTGTGAAAAATTGCTCTACTTAATGAATCAAACAGAACAGGATTTTACATGTAACCCTGAATTAATTTTAATTTTTACCATTAAGTCCCCTGTCCTCTAATATTACTATTATTTTTCAGTTATAAATATATTTAAACATAAGTAGAGACTTTAAGAAAAATGCAATCAAATCACCTGTAGCCACAATTATTTCAAGAAATAAAAACCTTACTAATACTAGTGAAGATTCCTCTGTACCATGTCTCAATCTCTTACTAAACCCTAAAAATCACTAGCATTTAGTGTTCATCATTGCGATGTTTTTAAGTTGCATTCTGCATTCAGTATTATGTTTTGAAATCCATTGCTGTTAGTATGCACAACTCCATCATATTCATTGTTAAATATTCCATTGTATAGTTATGTTATGATATTATTCGTTCTCCCATTGATACTATTTAAGTTTCCATGTTTGTATGCTAGTTTTTGAGATACAATACACATATCTCGTTTTTCTAACCTTTCCTTTTTTATGTATCTTCTTCACTCTTACAATAGAAACATTTTTAAAGACATGACCTTTTTTCCTTTTACTCTTTGTTGGAGAAACTGGAGCCATGAACAGCTACTAGGAAATGTAATTTGGTAAAAACCACAACAAAAAGTTGTATGTGATGTAGTACTCAACTGACGGTGGTAGCAGGGGATTAAAAAATAACAATTAACCCATCAGCAGATGACTGGATTAAAAAATTGTG
>NW_006366909.1:0-813 GCF_000327345.1 Myotis davidii
AAAATCAATAAAATATATTTTAAAAAATTACTAAGAGGAAACATGAGAGTTACACAAGGAAGGATTTTAGCTTAACTGACCTAACAGGATTCTTGGCGAAGGCAGGCTGGGATAATCAGATATCAGATACAACCTGGGAGATGATGGAAGACAAAGAACCTGATCAGATTCCAAGGCTAATGAGATACTGAGAGTAGGGGATTCTGGATAAACCAACTTAGCAGGATCCTTGCTAATATTAGGTGATGCAGAGAAGGACATGGAAGTTAAGGCCTCGTTGGGAAAACAATTCAGAGGAGCTTGACTAAAGTTTTATCAAAAAGACATTTTGGTCAGGCCCTAAGAGTAGAAATGGAGGATTTTTTTCTAAATGGTTCTGCTAGAACTCCTTGCATATATGACCAATGAAATGCTAAACGCAAAGAAAGAGACAATAATATACTAGATATGATATCAGACTATCATGCAGAATATAGAATATTACATCTATTGTGCGGTTGTTTCTAGTTGCCAGTGATGATGATATTAATTGCAGAGTGTTTACTCTGAGCCAGGCCTTTCCCATAAACCAATTTCATTTACATCTCAAATAGCCAATGGGATAGACAACAGCATTAGCTCTATTTCATAGGAGATACTTTCCCAACCTATACATGTCATGCTCCCTAGTTAAAAAAGACAATTTTTTAAAGCCACATTTTACATATCATGATATTATTTGTGATTAAATATCAAGAGAACAATCTTAAAGATACATCCTAGGCTATCTAAAATCACTGACTCTTTTTTTAAAGATATTTTTATTGATTTCAG
>NW_006366910.1:0-814 GCF_000327345.1 Myotis davidii
TCAGAGAAGGTCTCCATTGCAGACTAGTTGAATGTTAAAGTGAGGGGAGGCGATGTTTAGAGTCATTAATGCAATGGGGCCATGCTGCCCCAAAGCAGAATCAAGGCCTTTCTCCTTTGTGCCTTAGCATCAACAACTGAGTAACAAAATAGGATTGTCTTGTGATCCTAGTATCTTGCATAGTTTATTGAAATAGAGCTTTCCTTTCTTATATTCTACTCTCCTTAGGACTCTAACATGGGTTTATAGAGGCTGTGCCAGAGGCTAAATCTGAGAGACAGACATTATGCTGTACTTACTAATTGGTCCTCCCCTCTGGCCACTTATTGGTCTAAACTTAAGAGCCCTACTTCCTCTTCCTTTAGGATAAGTTCTTTCCCAGGAGACTCCTTTTCTCCTCAAGAACAATAATGAAGGACTCATGCCCTAAGACTAACACATGCAGACAGGTCTGAATGCCAACAGTGATTAAAATTTAGGTTCAAGCCAGAAACCTCCACTCCATCAGAATTTCACTCTTTATTCCCTCTCATTCTTCTTAATGTGTTGTTCATTTTCAATAATGTTGGTTATAAAACCATAGTTATCTTTACTATGGGCTTTTAGAAACCATTTTTTCGAGGACAAAATCACAGAATCAAGAGTGAGAAGGATGCAATACACTGTTACTAGTCTGACGATGGAGAAGGCCACGTGAGAAAGAATATGAGAGACCTCTAGAAGCAAGGAGTGGCCTCTGGTGACAGGTATCACAGGAAACAGACTTTAGTCCTTACAACCACAGCAAATGCATTCTGCCAAGAACTGTAGTGAG
>NW_006366911.1:0-814 GCF_000327345.1 Myotis davidii
AATTAGCATATTACGCTTTTATTATTATAGACTCATTAGCACTGCACTCACAGAAGACAGCACTGTAACTCATGCCTTAACCATATTTATCTAATATATGGATTTCCTCCATGAAGGGCGTCACAACCTTCTTGAGTTTAGGAACACTATACAGCACTTCAGCACCACACTTGAGGATCACTTTAAATAACAAAATCACCAATGAAAAGCACAAAAATGTGGAAAATGTGGCACTAAATAGACAGTGGAAGGACCCTTGTTTCCTGTCTGAGCTGAAACAAGTTGCAGAGCATGGGCTTGTTGGACCTCAGCTCGCAATGTGCTCATTGGACAACTCAAATTATTTTGCCACTCTGAGCACGTCCACTAATGACCATGAAAGTGCCACAACTATTGATTTTAGGATTACAAATAAAGTTTAGAAAGTGAATTTGCAAATACAAAATTAGTAAAATAATGAGAATCAACTATTTGTTAATGCATTTATAATCTATTTACACACACTTTCTCTCTCACAGACATACACACACATACACACACACACACTCCTGGGAACAGAAACGCTCTTGTACTCCAATGTTTAGAACAGATCTTGACACATAATACATACTAAATAAATATTTGTTGATTGATTGATTGCATGCATGAATGAAGGAATGAATGAATTGCTTTCTCTGTTCTTCCTGTCTAAGTAAACCCACCACCACTCCTACCTTCCTTAGTTCTATCTCTCACCCTGTTCTCTCCTAGTTAGCACTTTTCACAACTTGTCCTTACATATATTTGAGTGTATTTGTCTGTTTTTTGTGCCCCC
>NW_006366912.1:0-814 GCF_000327345.1 Myotis davidii
TAGTAATAAATAAAAAGGAAATCAAAAAGCAAATAGCCTGTATCTGTGTTTTGGTTAACTATTGATGTAACAAAACACTCCAAAACTCAGTTTCTTAAACCAGTATTTTAGTATTCTTTCAATGGTTCTGTGTGTTGATGGAATTGAACAAGGTGGTTTCACTTGGGATTTCTCACTGAACTTAATTAAATAGCAATCAGGCTGGTGCCAACCTGAGGCTTAATTGACCTAGACATCCTAGGTAACATCTTCACTCGTGGTGTCTTCATCGCAGCGGGGTTGACTGAAATACTTTACTGATCATACATCTCTATCTCTCCACATGGCCTCATTGCTTGACTATCTTAGATACTGATTCACAGCACATTGGCCCAGAGCGCTTGTTCTAAGAGGCCTAGTGAATAGCTGCAAGGCATCTTATGACCTTGCCTCAGAAGTCAGGCAGCATTACTTCTACCACCTTCTACTGGCAGTGCTCAAAGAGTTGGCAAAGAATATGAGCAAACAGATAACTCAACATATTTTTATAAAATAATGTCTTAAAATGATAATTCATATTAGCAAATTAAAATGTACTTGACTTTTAATTTTCTGTATTTGTAAATAGTTCAAGTAAATAAAATGTAGAGATAATTATTAAATTCTCATCTATGTCAGTTTCATTAATAACTATTCCTTTAAAACTAACTTTATAAAGAATAAAAAACATTTTCTGCATGCTTCAATAAAAAGCTGTTTTTCAAAAAGCATTGGATGCAATTGAGTTTTGCCTCTTTTGCTTTGGCACAGGTACTAACAAGCAGTAGGCAGGGGG
>NW_006366913.1:0-814 GCF_000327345.1 Myotis davidii
CACAGCAGGAGCGCCGCTCAGCTGACTGACGGGGGCCAGATGCAGGGCTCACACAGACCGCAGCAGAGTGGCAGCAAGCCTACTGAGCGGCAGTGGCGGCAGCATCTAAAACCTAAGGTGTTTTCTTTGCCCTAAGAGCAGACACTGCATTGGTTCATAATGATAAAACTAACCAATACTGAATGAACAAATTTTCAGTTGTACAAATTCTTATTTCAAATGAACATCATTTTGTGAAGGTTATCTGGCTGAATTTTCAAATTTTGTAGGAGAGGGCCAGCCATCAATTATTTCAATCTTGCCCCTGCCCTGATTTTTATCATTTGCAATGTTTTCACTGCCACTAAAGTAAACCATTAATCCTTGAACACACTCTGGCTATCAGTCTCTTGACTATATCAACAAGCAAGAACATTTCAAAGAAAAAGGCAGTCAACTGCTACATAGTCTCTTGCATTAGGTTCTTAATATGAGTCAGATACTGTCTGATATATAAGGCATGAAATATGAATACATAAAGTAACAGGACAGCAATAGCTACCAACTATGTCACGGCATCCACAGACACAGTAAGGCTATGTTTCTCACAGAAGCCATCGCTCTTCCTCTATCCTCCTGGGTTTTGCAGTTTCTTAGTACTTCTTTGTGCAGATTCCCATTTGGCTTTTCTTCTCTACCCCAGCCTTTGCCCATCTGTCTGCCACCAGAGCTCCAATGTCCACAGGTTCTCCTACTGGCTATACTTTTAACATTGCAAGAATTAAACTCCTTTATGAGATGCTTTCACCATTTCAATTTTCCAGCCACAAAGGAA
>NW_006366914.1:0-814 GCF_000327345.1 Myotis davidii
TGAAAAATATTCAAGTGTAGTTATTGAAAAATATTCACCCGAGCAGTTCAGACTCTGTTGTTCAAGTGTTAACTGTAATATGGAATGGACTCAATAAAGAGAATTTGGAAAATGCAGGAGGAAGATATGAAAAAACAAGTAAGTCACATGTAATTATACTACCCAGGGATAACGACTGCTAATGTTTTAATTCACTTTCTGCTAATTTTTCTTCACATATATGGGTTTTTATACACACATATGTTTTTCTTTCTTAAATACATTCTTTTTTATTTGTAGAGCAGAATCCATTCCTTTTAGATAGATTGGAGTAAAAGATATTTATGTTTTCACTTTCTCAAAAAAATATATGTAATTTCTGTTTCTTAAAAAGTCATTAGATGATTATAGGAAAGTTGGCTTAAGAATACTCAGGAGAAATATTTGGGGGGACAATAAGCTTTGGATATTTCCTAAGCTCTATTTCAAAAGGACTTTGTACTATGCTCTGTTTAAAAAACATACTGAATTTTAAATAAAAGTAAATTTTTTATATAAAAGTAACTAGTTTACTTTTGAATGGATTCAGCATACACTAAATTTACCAAGAAACATGACTTTTAAGAATTTTTCAAACTAATAACATGTATTGACACATTCTCAACAAGTAGCCCTAGAGTCTCTAAAAAATCCACATCCTTATAGATGAAAAATTCATTTGGGGTGATACTATGGGCCACCCTAGACAATATCAGAATCTTACTGGATATTTAATAATAGATTTGTGTATGACAACTGCTAACTTCTGTGTAATTCTGGTTTTAATCGTTGTTTT
>NW_006366915.1:0-813 GCF_000327345.1 Myotis davidii
CTCTGAAATCAATAAAAATATATTTAAAAAGTACTGATGTTTTAATCTACATATATTTCTGTAAAGTATTAAAATGAGACAAATGCTCATTAAGCCTAAGGCCATTTCCATTAATTCTTTGGTTTTTAAAAAAGTGAACCTAAAAAGGTATTTACTATTACCCTCCATCTATACCTGGCCATTTCAATTTCTTTTGAGATGTCTCACAAATGCCTATGCATAAAACAAGCACAAAATTGAACCATATTCTGCTAGTCTGCATTAAAAGACTGTTAAGAGTTAGAGATTATAAACTATTTTCCCCTTTCTTCTATCTCACCACAGTGAGTTGGAGGTACTTTGTGAAAAGTATATTACTAAAGAAAAACACTGTATTAAGTACATATATTTGCCTGTATGTATCTTTTATGTGTGTCTATGTACTTTTTTAAACAAAACAAACATATAAACTAAGAGTCTAAAACTCTTATAGGCCTCACAGCAATGAAAACAAAGACCAATTACCCAAGCCATAGGGTTAACGGACACTAATCTACTCCCAATAAAAGGCAATTACTTGCACAGAGCACTTGTAATGCCCAAAAGTACTCAATTCTAGAATATACAAGAATGTACCAACTGAAATGCACTTAAACAACTTTAATATTATTAATGTAGGAAGTAATGTTAATGTATACAGCAGCGATTTCCAACATTTTTTAAGTCACAGCACACATAAACTAATTAATAAAATTATGCAGCACACCAAAATATTAAATTGTTTGCCAGTCTGACCAACAATTTGATTCATTCACACTGGACGGCTATTGTTGT
>NW_006366916.1:0-814 GCF_000327345.1 Myotis davidii
ACGTGATTGCAAAGACAGTCTCAGATGCTCTCTATTTCCTTACCTCTGGCCTCTGCAGCCCCCTGCTTTCCAAACCCTCATTTCGAATCAGCGTGACGGACTGTTTTCTCCGCCTCTGCTGGGAGGCTGAGCGCCGCTGGGGAAATCACATCCTCATGCTGATTTCCTCCATTATAAGTTTATGAGCTGCATCTTCAGCTGGGCCCTTGTCGCTGCTTAGCAATCTATTTACTGCTGTGTCTCAGCTTCCTGTCCTGTTTCCCATGGTGGCTGTTACCATCCTTTTACAACTTCCATTGCCAGCTCCCAATTCCACTTCACCAGCCCTGTTCTGTGCAGAAGGCCTTGCCTCCTACTTCCTAGAGAAAACAGATGGCCTCAGGCATGTGAGCTCTCAAATTTCCCCTTCCATCTCCTATCTGTCATTTATAGTCCTTACCCAACTAGTTCCTCCAGGAGGAGCTCCCCGAGGCCGGCCACCCACCTGTGTTCTTGATTCCATCCCCGTCCCCTGGGGCCTGTCAGTTGTTCTGTACAGTATTTTGCATCAACTGTCTCTTCTCCCCAGGAGTGTCTTCTCTGCTTACGTTGAAGACCTCCCACCAAATTCTTATGTAAAAAAATGTTATTTAGAATGTGCCTGTTCCGCAAACTGCCTCTCTGACACTCTTCATCATCAAACTTCTGGATAGAGAAGTCTGCGTTTAATGCCTCCACGTATTATTTACGTTCTCATTTCACAGACAGTCCCAATTCTATTGCCATGACCCGTCTGATAGCATAGTGTTAGGTTAGGTGGCTCAGGAGGCGGCGC
>NW_006366917.1:0-814 GCF_000327345.1 Myotis davidii
TTTTTTTTTTTTTGCTATTTCCTCAAATAACATACCAGCGTTTAAAGTTTAAGAATATATTACACTTTAATTAAGATTAAACTTTAAATGTAAACTCACAGGTACTAAAGTAAATCAGAATTTTAAATTAAACTTTAATGAAATGAAACGTTTAAATTAAATTTAAAATCACACGAAAGAACCAGAATCAGTTAAAAAACATCAAATCTCTATGAAACCAAAAATGGGACTTCGACCAAGGAACAATCAGGGTATCTTAATCTGGTTGGTAGCCATTTGCAAAATTATTTCTGAAAATTAAAAAAAAAACAACAACTCACACAATGAAAACAAATAAAACAAAATGGACCAAACTTTTTTAAAAAGCTAAAGAAGGGTAAAAAAATTAATCAATTAAAAATATTAAAATGATAACAGATGACTCACCCCCATTTTGTTGATTCTCTCTTTCCTTCTCAAGCCGTGACCGCCATGAGGCTAAGACTGTGTTTGCTATTATCTGTCATTTGCCCCCAACATCTATCCCAGGGCCTGACCTGCAGCAGCCCGTCTTCAACAACCCCTCGTCCCCGTGACCGGAGGACAGGCATCAGGAGCCCAGGCTGGGCTCCGGGCTGAACACAGCTCTGCGTCTGTACTATTACGGGGCTTTGCAAACCTATAATAAACATTCACCATCATTTTGCTGTTTGTTTCTCTCCCAGACTAATTTAGATTTGGTGTTTATAGCTATTCTTGTGCGGAAGTAGCTTTTAAAGTTTAACCGCAGGTGGCACACGAAGGGCACACATGTGGGTGAAAATGAAGTTATTCT
>NW_006366918.1:0-814 GCF_000327345.1 Myotis davidii
GCACCCAGACTGCTTGAAGAGCAATGTATTGTGAAGAAACCAGTCAGCAATCAGGGAACGCAGGGATTTGGGTAGTGAAGAATTCCAGGTGTGCTGTTATGATGAACTGGAGCAGGAGAGTATAAGAAGAGATTGAGAAATAATCATGAGGTAAAATTGGTAGGATCGGTTGGTTGATTGTATGTGGGGGATGAGAGAGAGGAAGTGGTTTAGGATGACTCTAAATTTCTGGCTCGAGTGACTGACTAGATGAATAATGTTGCAATTAATTAACAGGAAACATCGGAAGGAAGAGTGGGCTTGGGGAGAGAGAGGTAAAAATATTTCAGATCCATTTTGAACATGTTGTATTTGAACAGGATGAGTAAGACATCTAAATGGATTTAACTACAAGATAGTTAAATATATGAGTCTGAAACCCAAGGGAGACACCAGAATTGCAGACCTGGATTACAAATCAACAAGATACAGTGGTAGTCAAAATAAACAAATTGAAACAATTTGCCCAAGGAAATTGAAGATAGAGAGAATGGAAGAAGGGCCAAAGACAGAATCCAAGGGAACAACCAATATTTTAGAGTGCATAACATGGAATAGCACTCAAGGAAGATTAAGAAGAAATATTTAGGGAATAAAAAAAGGAGTCAAAAAAGAGCAGCTTCATAGATTTTAGCACATTAGAGATTTTAAAGACTCAATGCCTAGTTCATAGCCTCAGTATTGACGAGCTGTCTAATAAGTAGGAACTGCAGTAGCACTGGAATTTTATGAAGAACCTTGGCAAATTTAGAAGCAGGAAGGTGACCTGGCCAGA
>NW_006366919.1:0-814 GCF_000327345.1 Myotis davidii
TATCCACTGAGCCAAACCAGTTTCGGCCTATTTCCTTTTTTTAAAAAGAAAAATTTTGTCCTTATAATCTTTAAGGAGGTAAAAGAAAATGGAAGTATTATCACACCAAAAATTTGCTGCCTGTGAAGTTTAGACAAATATACCACCTGACCCTTATAAAAAGTTAGTGAAAAACCTTGTTCTTAAGAAAATTCAGCATAAAATACAACATGCATAATGACAGTGTTACCATACAAAACGCATAGGATGCCCCATAAGTCTGAGCAGGTAGTAGGTAGCCTGAGCAGAAAGAAGGACAAGGTTAAGCTCTATCTACGCCTTTATGCACAGTTCAAGTAAATTAATTATCAATTGGTTCATCCATCCAACAAATACTTTTGAGTGTCTACTAGTATATATGAAAATCCTAGTGCTGTCAAATGTTTGAGATGAACAGATATAATCAACATGCTCTTAAGAAACTTATAGTCTTCTAGCAGTGATAAATGTAAATTTAAACATGGCAGAGACTGCTATTTACCATTAGTATCTATTTTTAGCATTCACCTCGATGGCTCCACACCCCTTGCGGTTAGGTGTTGCATACAAATTTTAGGTCTTGGTTAATGAAATGTAAGCAGAGTGCTGCTGGAGGTTTCTGGGAAGGCTTTTTAAAGGGAACTGAGTCAATTGAGAGGTGGACCCTTTGCCTCTTTTCTTCTTCCTTCCTCCTCCCTGTTTCCTGGGACACATATGGTTTGAGCTTTAGCCACTATCTTGAACAATCAGGTGACCTTCAGGATGGAAATGTCAGACTGGACAAATAAAAAAAAAA
>NW_006366920.1:0-813 GCF_000327345.1 Myotis davidii
TCCCTTCACCTTTACTTACACAACAGCACTTACATAGCATACAAAATATGCATACATGTATGCACTTCTTACATAATAGGGGATCATTCAAGTATACTTTTCACAAATAAAAAGAAATTCTTTAAGGTGACTATGTTTCCATACCAAGAGCATAGAAGAGACTGGCATAAATTTAAATAGCTCCTTCAAAAGGCATCACACTTACTTTAGTCTTAAATACTTTACATGTATGGAGCCAATAATAATGTCATTGAACATAGTTTACTGAGTACTCTCTATAGGCCCTGTAATAAACAGTCTTCATACATAAAAGCCTTATCATGCATACTACTCCCCCCATTTTACAGATGAGAAACTTTATTTACAGAGGTTAAAAGGCACAGCTAAGATCAGCATCAGGAGTCGAAACCAGGCTGCAAGACTTCATTTCTGTGCCTTAACCATTATGCAGAATGCCTTGATTACCCCACTGCTGAGTTTTTCATGTGTGCCAATTTCACATGTAGCCTTATTTTCATAAAAGGCCTCATAGTGATACCTTCTCAGAGTCCTTGTGTATCTGGAAATGCCTTTCTGTTGACTCCACACATGAAAGACAACTTGGCCATGTAAAATGTGTGGATCACAACCTCTCTCTCAGAGAACTCCAGTTATTGTCTTGGGCATTTGCTGCCAAGAAGTCCAAGGTGACTTCAATAGTTGTTTCTTTGCAGTTGTGTTCCCTCACCTCCTACTCTGCCTGATGCTTGCAGAAATTATTTCTTTTCTCTTTTTTGTTAATCTTTCTTTTTCTTTTTCTTTTCTTTTTTTTTT
>NW_006366921.1:0-814 GCF_000327345.1 Myotis davidii
AAACTAATACAGAATAATATTGAGTGTAAACTGGAATAGAAAAAAACACACACAATTAGGTCATGAGCCCAAAGAATATAATGACCTTAATCATAAGTACTTGAGGTACATTGTAAAATAATAAAAAATGGTAAATCATAGAAACAAACATACAACATGTTTCACAGGGCCCATAATGCCTGAGCTGAGTCTGGTAAATGAGATGTTACCTTGGAAGATGAAAGGTTTTTGCTGGCTAGACAAGGTAGCGAGAGCAATGTGAAGAAAAGTACAGAGGCATGAATTAACCTGGTTCTTTCTTTGAACCTCAAATAATTCAGTAGGACTAGACAAAGACTTGTAATCTCATGGAGGGGGACTCAGTGACAGACGTGTAGTCCATGCTAAGGAGACCTTCTGGCAACAGAGAGGCTCTGACAACAGGTTTACATTTTAGAGAGATTACTCTTCTGAGCATACTGTGGAGCCTGAGATAGTTGCCTGGAAACCAGGAGATCAGAACGTAGACTAGCAAATAATCTGGCAGGACTTTAAACAAGAGAGCATATTTAGGAATGGAGAGAAGCATAAGAGAAATGCAATTTAAGAAATATCTGTTAGTATTAAAATGTTTACTTCAAAGCTGAATTAACCAGAGGTATACTAATTGTTTATGGTAGGAACTGAAAATTGATCATCCTCAATTATCCATTGAAGTACCATATCACTAGGAGAATTGTCTCAGCCATAGATTACTATAATTTCGGCTGAGTTTGATATTATTAATTAACTAGAGGCCCATGGGGAGCGGGCCTAAGTTGTCAGTCGGACATCC
>NW_006366922.1:0-814 GCF_000327345.1 Myotis davidii
CCCCCGGCCCTCACCTTCATAGGACCAGTTGTTGTTGAAGGTCTGGGTCAAGGCCTGCATCTCCTGCAGGAGCACCGAGTCTGCCTGGGAGGAAGTTTCGGCCCCGTCCTCCTCCTCCAGGGCCTCCTCCTCCTCCTCAGGGTCCGGGGAGTTCTGCATCATTTCCTCGATCTCCTCGATGACCTGGGGAAGACCACGGGGAGGCTCAGTGACCCATCCTCTGCTGGAGGGACATTCTGGCTGGGATTTGGGTCGGGTAAGGACAGGTCTGACTTGCTGTCTGTAAAATTCCTAAAGCGGTGCTGCTCCTTAATACGTATTAAATAATAATAAAAATAGGCCTGGCCTACGGCTTAGACACGCTCCTTCCTTTTAATGCAAAGCGTCTCCCAAGAACAGCATTCGGCTGGGTGCTTTATTGGAAATACGACGCTTTCGGGGAAGGAAGCAGAGCTGCCTGGAAGGGAACCTGCCTTCAATGTGCTGAGCGCTTTGTGTCTAAGTGGGGAAACGTTTCATCCGCTTTAACACGAAACCCAGCCCATTCGCTGTCACAGTGCCTATGACTGGGGAAAAAACAACAACACAACTCAAAATGTGGAGGGGTTTTGTATGTTTTTTCACTTGGGAGGAAATGGCGATTTCTCCAGGTTTTACACCGGAACGAAAACTGCCTGGCAACAAGCGAAGAAAAAAGATCCTAAAGGAATGAAAGGATATGCAGGGTGCAGGGAGCAGAACAGAGCTAAGAAACCCAGCTCTGATCTGGACTGGGGAGGGGGCAGCTCCTGGAGTGAGAGTGATGTTAGATGGC
>NW_006366923.1:0-814 GCF_000327345.1 Myotis davidii
GTTCTCACCATAACAACAATAACAACAAAATAGTAACTATGTGAGGTAAAGGACATGTTTACTGACTGTACTGTGGTAAACACTTTGAGATATATACATGCATCAAGTCATCACTTTACACACCTTAAGTTTACACGATATTATGTGTCAATTACATCTCAATAAGCTGGTAGGGAGGAAGCACATGTGAGGTTCTAGGTAACCTTCCCTGGAAGGTGACACTTGTGTGGATAGATAGCACAGTGGGAGAAAATCTGACAACTCTTTACAAGTTGGACAGACCTGTAGATTTTAGCTCTTATAGTTTCAGGAAAGTCAGTTTGAGCTCTCCTAAAGATAAACTCGTCTTAAAGAAGTTTACATTTTTAGGAGTGAATGCCTGGGTTCTTCTTGCTACAATGGGAGGTGAGGAGGCCAATCCTTTAAATACAGATTTTCATCCAATTTCCTCCTTTTTTTATAATCCTATAACTACTCTTCTCTGTCACCATATTGAAGCATCTGAGCTTGTAGTGCTCACCATCTCTCCTCTTTTCTGTATTCCCTTCTGTAAAAACTCTAACCTGGGCCTTTCCCACTCCAACTTATTAATTCCCACACCTGCATATGCTGCTTCCCATCGCCAAAAGTTTTATTAAAATATCTTAACTGATAATGTCTCCCTCTCCTGTTTTTGTTCATGTGGGCTTAGATAATATTATTAATATCTTGAGAAGCTTTTAAACAATAGACATTCCT
The DNA here is from genome assembly GCF_000327345.1 of Myotis davidii. NCBI lineage: Eukaryota > Metazoa > Chordata > Mammalia > Chiroptera > Vespertilionidae > Myotis > Myotis davidii. The sequence continues at coordinate 739 of NW_006366923.1, forward strand.
TAGCTTAATATTAAGTAAAGTAAATATGGTTTGGGACTTAAGTTTCTTTATCTTTTTTATTTAAAAACTAGAGGCC
>NW_006366924.1:0-814 GCF_000327345.1 Myotis davidii
AAAAAAACTAACACTATTTATTCCTCCCCATAGTTCATTTTAATTAAAAATGTATTCCTAAATACTTCCCTGATTAGGGACTAATGCTCTATTAATTTGAAACACATCTACTGAGACAGAGTAAATTCAGAGCAAGGAACTGATATTACATGAAACATAACTCATCACCCTGAAGAATACATTATGCCACTATTTGCAATGTGTGCAGGTTTTACATTATGCATTAAAATACGCAAGGCAAGCATACTGACAGGTTCGGGGGAAAGACTACAGCACAGGAAATTCATGAGGTATACTGTGCAGGTATTTATGCTAATTGTAGAAAAACATTTACAGTTTGCAATACCAAGATAAAAATAAGTATGATGGATGAATAGATATCCCACAGAAATGTTTTCTAACATGTAGTCATTGATTTATTAGTGACTGAAAGCTCACATCAATTTATTAGTAGAACTCTTAAGATTTATTGAACACAATTGTGTGTTAAATACTTAAAACATTGGAAAAGGAACCAAAAACTAGAAAACCCAATGCCATTTAACAGGGAGTTTATAATCAAACCAAAGAGGCAAACAACAAGATTTAACAAACGTAAATTATTTACAAGTAACCATTTTCAAAACAGGAAATAAAAATGTATTTACTAAGAATTCAGAGTAAAGAGGTAGGTTATAAGCTAGAATAGGAAATTCAAGGAGAGTTTTCTATTAAGTGAGAAGAGGAGCAGAGCTATTCTACTAATAGCATAATGTCCAAATCAGATTAAAAATTTAACACATTTGTGATTGAAAATACATGTCACAGAAAATAT
>NW_006366925.1:0-814 GCF_000327345.1 Myotis davidii
CTCGCTCAATTGCACTACACTTCTCAATAGCCCTAGAGAGCAGCACACTTCTTTCTTTCTCCATCCCACCTTGTTTGGTTCGTTTCAACTGTTAATGCAGGACGGTCGTTCTACAGACATCGCACAAGGATAAGACTTGTGATCATTATATGGAGAGTAGGAGCAGCTGACTTGAGAGTTGTTGGTGCTGTTGGAGAAAATCCAAACTGATCTTCACTATCAGCACAACCTCGTTTGAATCTTCCCCAGGAAACATTTCCCTGATTGCGGGGAGTATTTATTACTGTCAGAAAGAGGTTTATGAATGAATGTTGTGCTGCTTAACTCAATCCTAGAGTGACATATTCTAAGTTGCAAAATATCATTAGCTCTGCGACATACTTCAACCAGAATATGATCCAGATTGATGCATTCTCACTCATTGTACTCTAATGTTACTCAGCTTCTCTCCTGAATATTAGGAATGCCTTCTTGCGGCATGTGTCTTTTCTTGAAGGTTTGTTGCTGTGGCGTCTGAATTTGACCATGAACAGCAAACGTCCCAAGGATCAGCTGCAAAATGATTCATTAACCTCTTCGGTAGAACAATTTAGCAGAGGGGTCGGTCATTTTGTTGACTCTAACCCTTGTTATGGGAACCTCAACTTGAATTGAAACCAGTCAAACCCAGATATGCTCCATAGAGTCGTGCAACACAGCTCAATCGAAGATCATACTTATGGACATGTATGAGAAGCAACTTGCACAGCTTCAAGCATTCGTGGATATGATGGAAGAACCGAGCTTTTGAAATGCGTCTGTATGTGTCTGTATG
>NW_006366926.1:0-814 GCF_000327345.1 Myotis davidii
CATTAGGAAGGTTGAGAACCACTGACTTACATGATATCAATATCCATAAAAATAAATTTTTAGTACAGCTAAATACATTTAATACATTTCTCCTTACCTGTTTGTGATCAGGCGGGAATTAACATATCTATACTCTCCTTCATACTTTTGCTCAGTTATTGTCATCTTACCAATGGGTCTTCTAAGTCGAGTTAGGAACAGCCCAGAAACAAGCAAATAGGCCATCATGCTCGCTGGGCCCTATTATTATTGCAAGAGAAAGACACAAAGTTCAAGGATATTTAATAAATTTATTGAACACAACATATACAATTTCTATAATTAAGTTGTGACTTTGAGAGAAGTTGATCTTTTGACTAATTTCTTCCCTTCTTTTCTGAAAAAACACACACTGGACCTCTAAGCTTTTACTATTCATCTATTCCTCCTCCCACCTCTGCAGCTCATCCCCAGCTCTCCCAAATATGCTCACCTAAGAACTCCTAATTGCAGTCAGTCATCATCACTCTTTATGGTATCTAACTCTCCCAATGGAACTCTTCTTGATATTTACTCAAGATTCCACAATTCAGATCTCCTTTTTACCTTCTCTTTGAATGTTAATATTCTCTGAGGTTTCTTTCTTAGCTTGATTCTCCCAAATTTATATTTCTAGTCCCATCATTCCTAAAAACCCAAGCAATTATTTCCAAGTAAGTACTATTCATCTTCACCTCACTGTTCTGTAGAGCCTCAAGCCTAGCTCCTCCAAACAAGCTCCATCTGCCTTTCCATTCTCATACATCTTGCTTCCAGCTCTACACTTTCTAACTTG
>NW_006366927.1:0-814 GCF_000327345.1 Myotis davidii
AAAACAGATCCAGTGGAAAGGTAAAAAAGAGAGCCAGATAGAGTAGAAAAGGAAACAGGAGGTAAATAAGTAAAAATAACATATGTGGACCACCCTTTTGAAAAGAGAATGATACTGATGTCCTTGGAAGAGATATACTAATTATCAAGATGGGGAAAATTTGCCTGACATGATACTCTTTTACCTACAAGTGTTGAATTCACCTTGACTCGGTGTGGAAGAAAATACATAAGAATAATTACTGGATTCCACTAAGAAATCAGCAGAGTAATCAATATCATCACCTGATTCCACATCAAGGGAGTATTTATCAATAGCCAAGTTCATGGTTTGGTAGGCAGTGGTGCAAAAGTCTTCCAGAATCATGTATACAGCATTGTTGACATTAGGAGGGACAGACTTGGAGAACTTCATTCTACTGTTCACCACAATACTGCCATTTCTGAAGTTCAAGATTTCTAAATTCTGGAACCCTGTGAGATTTGACTGGAGATAGGGAACCAGCTGCAATACATGAAAAATGATCAGTTTATTGACAAGATTTTGCATTTTGCTCAACATGTACAAAAAAATATTAAACAAGGATGAACCCTTCCACCTTTCCAAACTGCATGCTATTTACATTATTTAAACTGTTCATCAACAAAGTATCAATTGTAACTACCAATCTATACTTCTCATTCCCTTCACCTTTTTCACCTAGTTTCCCAATCGCCCGCCCCCCAACCCCTGGCAACCATCAGTATGCTCTCTGTATCTGTGAGTGTGTTTCTATTCTGTTTGCTCATTGATTTTGTTCTTTAGATTCCACATA
>NW_006366928.1:0-814 GCF_000327345.1 Myotis davidii
GTGGTCTCCAATTACTTCACCAAAGGCAAGCGGGGCAAACGCTTAGGGATCCTGGTTGTCTTCTCCTTCATCAAAGAGGCCATTCTACCCAGTCGTCAGAAGATGTACTGACGCCCCTGGGGAGGGGATGTTGGGGCGAGATCAGGAGAGTCAGGCCCCTGGGCCTCTCTGTGAGCCTGGAAGGTTCCTTCCCCCAGCCCTGGCCTGACTTCCTTCAAGCCTCCCTGGAGCCTCCACCCCCACCTGCCTCGGGATGCACAGCTGGGCTCAGATCTGCTGCTGCGAGAGGCCGTGACCTCAGGCACCAGGGAGGGCGGCGGAGCCTGCTTGGCTGGAGGCCGTGGTCCACCTGGCTCTGCAAGCTGAGCTCCCCATGGCCCTGCCCGCCCCTTCCGTGCTGGGTCAGGAGGCTCTGGCTCAGTCGAGGCGGGCAGGGCAGGGGCCTTGAAGCTGGAGAGCAGACAGGAATAGGGTCTTCGGGCAGATGGCCATGGGGCAGGGCCATGGCTTGGCAATTCCCAGGAACTAGTTTTTGCTGTTGAACTGTGATTTTTGTCCAAGTCTGATTCCTGTTTGAATAAAGATTCTAGGTGGCACTTGTTGCCTTAATACCCTGAAAGTTCATCTTCCTTTCTTCTGCCCTGGCCTGGATGGGCTTTTCGGCTGCAGGGGTTCCTTTTCTGGAATTGGGCCTTGCCTTTCTGAAGGGACTGTTCTCATGTCCCTTAGTGGGACGGGGGCAGAATGAAGAGCCGAGCCTGGTTAGGGGGTGGGGAGTGGCAGGTGGATGCAGTCTTTCTTATGCCCCCCCCCC
>NW_006366929.1:0-814 GCF_000327345.1 Myotis davidii
AAAAAAAAAAAAGCCTCAATTTGCTGATTCCTATGGTGTAAACATTCTCGCCATGGCCAATTTCCAGCTATTAAAGAGCTCACAAAATCCCTGAGTGTTTTATAAGCTTCTCTTGTGATTTAGCAGAAGCACGTTCTCACCACCATTGAGTGTCCAGTAGAGAGGGATTTCCTATTAAGAAACTTTGAGGAACAGCAAAAGTTTTAACTGAGATGGTGCATGTATGTTATCTAATAAAACTTTATTTCTGCAGAACAATTACTAGTATTTGTAGATGCCAGTGCCTTTTTATTCCACATGTTTACTTAAAGATATCACTTACCTCTATTCTACTTAAGATCTATATAAAGGTTAAAGGCTAGAAAAATGTTCTGTATATATTGGGGGCCTTTTACAAAACAATGGTTTAAATTATATGGTGAGCATTTGTATTTGCACTTAGGAGTCAGACTATGTAAGACATAGAAGGCAAAACGTTTTTAAAAGTCCCAGGAGCAAAGAATAATATGCATCTGTGATCAATAGATGGGATAAAATGGTCATCCAAAGGGCATTAATTTTCTCCTGGAATTCATGGCCACCTCTTGAGAGTAAATAGAATCAGCATTTCTCCAAACCTTTTTGTTGAAACTTTCATTTATCCTTTGCCATATTAACTTTTTAAAAATTTCTCTTTTTGATATCATTTTCAAAGTCATTATAATATCATTCTTCATATTCTCCTTGGACTTCCATTAAACTCTTGGTCTTTATTTTCATCTTTTTCTGTTGTTGTTAATCTTCACCCAAGGATAGTTTTCCCATTGATTTTTAG
>NW_006366930.1:0-814 GCF_000327345.1 Myotis davidii
CTCTGACATATACCCTGGAATCAAGAAGGCCACATTCATGTATAGGGGTATGCTCACGTCCAGGACTCTGTGCATTGCTAAGACCCGAAAAGGCCCTAACCTCTCATCTCTGGATAACTTGTGACTCTGTGCAAGTAGAAAGTGATGGCTAAGGCCGAGTTGAAATTGGGACCCTAACATGCACATGAGCCCTTCACCAAACACCTGGAGAGTTATTGGTTCGAAGCATTTCAGGAAATTCCCAGGTCCAACATTTTACCTTCTGCACTTTGCATGGTGGTAATAACCAAGGAAAGGCCACATGGGCCATAGGACAGACAACGGCTTTGCTATTTCTCTGGATTCTTGCTCCCATTTCAGTTCAGGCCATTAAGGATTTTACTTCCTTTCTTGCTAGGTCAGGTAGACATTTAAAAAGATGATTTTCACCTCTTTTCCACTGCTATTAGAGTTTTTAGAGAATATCTAGATAACCATATTGTAAGAAATGTAACTCCACCCAGCTTTTGAGCTACTACTCTCCTATCCTAGTCTTTAGGAAGGATCTACCTGTGTTCTCATTTGCTACCTGAACATAGGAAGGAGCAGCATTGTGCAGGCTGCAGTGACTGTATAGTTGGAGAATCCCACTTGTCTCTATTCAGTCAGAACAGGCTTCAGCCAGCTTCCATTGTCTTCTGATCCTGGAGGGGACCCAGGAACTAAAGACACTTCCCGGTCTCTCAGAAGCTGACTCTCCTACCCACTTCTCTGGTCACAAATCTCTCCGACTTCCATATTCTTTTTTTTCTTTTTTAATCCTTACCTGAGGATA
>NW_006366931.1:0-814 GCF_000327345.1 Myotis davidii
TATCATGTACTAACGTCTTATGTATAAGGTTTGTTTTAGGATTTTTGGGGGCTTCTTTATTAATCAGTATGTATATTCTTATATCAGTACCAAAATAGTTTGAATTTTTGTAGCTTTTTACCATTGCCATAGCTAATAGTATAATCCAATTGATTACTTTTAATCCAAGGACAGAGTATTCCATTTTATTTACTCAAGAACTCATGTTTTTCAGAACATTTTTATTATATGGGACCTTCGCACTTTTAAAATGTATTCCTAGGTAAAGCATAGGTGTGTGTTTGCTTTTTCTAGTTGGTAATAGCTACTAGATGTGAAAACAATTTTTGAGTAGTTAGTTTATAAGTGGCTAAAGTCAATATCAGAGGATATGCGTGGCCTTTCATGCATTTATTTATTGAACAAAAAATACTAAAAATTAATGAACTAAGCATTCAACTCACAAAATCAGAGAGTAGAACAAGCTAATGGAAAGCAGAAGCAAAATCTTTATATAAAAGCATAAATTAGTTCATTACAATATAGAAAAACAATATTAATGAATAAATGTAAGGACTAGTCGTAAAATAGGGAAACCCAACCAGGCCAATCAAAGAAAACAGAAAATATACTTAAAATTTATAAATGAGACTCTAACCACTAATATGGAGTTGACAAAAATTAGATTTTCATGTTCAACTCTGATAATGCACTTGGAAATCTTGAAAGAAATAGATGTTGTATAAGAAAATAGCAACTTTCAAAATTGAGTTAAAAAGAAGTTGAAACCCTGAAAAGTTTAGTGAAAGGAACCGGAAAGGTTGAGGAAATTCCT
>NW_006366932.1:0-814 GCF_000327345.1 Myotis davidii
GCTGTACACCTGAAACCAATACAAAATACAATTGACAGAAAAAATTGTAGACTTTATCTAAGGAGGAGTTCTTAAGGAAGTCCAAACTAAACCTAGGAGACAAAACCAAGGACAGTAGAAGACTCTAGCATCTATATCTATAAGAAACATTAAACACAGCTCAGACCCTAGCCAGATTAACAAAAAAACTCACACTAAAGGTCTACTTTCCATTCCTCTTACCCAAAACATCATGTCGGGCTTGTAACCAAAAATTACAAGGCATGCCAAAGGCAAGGAAAAGCAAAGTCTGAAGAGACTAAATAAATATCAGAGCCAGACTCAGATATGACAGAGAGTTTGGAATTGTCAGACAGAAAATTTAAGTGAACTATGATTAATATGTTAACTATGGAACCATACTCCATGAATAATACTAATGAAAAAGTAGACAAGATGCAAGAATATATTGGGTAAAGTAAGCACAGAGACAGGAACTCTAAAAAAGAAATGTCTTCTGTCCCTCTCCTTCCTCAATGGACCAGCTACAGAGAAGGAAGGGCAGAAAGGGTGGGAGTGGAAGAAGGGAAACCACATCCCTGTATCAAGTGCTGGAACCACCAGCCCAGTCTTTCCAGAGATTGATTATATTCCTACAAAGCTAGAAGTTAAAAACTGGACCTAGCAAGTTATTTTATAGATATTAACAAACTGATTCTAAAATCTATATAAAGAGGCAAAAGACCCAGAATTAACACAATATTGAAGGAGAAGAATGAAGTTGGGGAACTGATGTTATTCCACTTCAAGACTTACTATAAAGCTACAGTAATCA
>NW_006366933.1:0-814 GCF_000327345.1 Myotis davidii
TGAGCTTGTCAGGTTAGCATGTGGCCCTTTTTGGCCACATTACCAATCCTTTCACACTTAAATCGATGTTTATCCAGAGTGACTACCTCAGTCCTGGAACATTTGCTGATTACACTACTCAGTAAAACTCATTGAGAAGTGACTCACATTTTCCTGAATGGGCCTTATGAAAAATTGCTTACTCTATTTTTCTTTTCATTTGGTTTCTTTAGCTAGATTACAACCTCTCTGAGAGGAACTACTGGGTCCCTTCTCTATGACAGACACTGATTTTCACCGTTTTTGAAACTTCATAGCAGTCATATAAGGTGCTTATAACTACTGTCCTCATTTTTCTAAAGTGGAAATCATGGCTCAGAGAGGTCAGCTAACTTGCCCAAGATCACACAGCTAAGTCAGGGATGGAGAGAGGTATCACAGCCAGAACCATTTGACTCCAGCACATTATGTTCTTGTATCACCATCTTCCCACGCTTAGCATGGGACTTCCCTAGACTAAGCAGTTGAGTACACGCTTAGCAATTTGATTTGTTATTTATCCAGAAGCAGCAAAATACAGATAACTTCAAAGCTGTAATTCATACCAGCATTACCTCCTCTTCAGAGGCCGCTAAAAATTCCTGGCCATGTCAGCTCACTTCTGAGACTAGAAATGATATTACCATTTTCTATAAAAATATTGAGACGTGCACAGGCACCAAACCAAAAGAGGTTGTTATATCCCATTTTCTAAAATTGCAGCAAAGAGAGTGAGCGCTCCCTTTAGATACCAAATTGTCTATTTTTGTGTGTGTGTTTTTATTTTTTTTATTTT
>NW_006366934.1:0-814 GCF_000327345.1 Myotis davidii
GATAACGGTGCTAGGATTTAGGCTCAGTCCTCTATCACTTGCTGTGCAGCAGTACCGCATCCTGTACTCTACTTTCCCGTCATCAGACCAACAACTTGCTAGGCAAAGATCATGTTACAGCCTATCACTACAGTCACCATGTACAACATCCGTTTTCCTGTATACAACACTTTTAGAAGTTTTACATTGAGAAACAAGAAGGATTTCTAACTTAGAACTTGAATCCCCAAATCTGCTTTGAATGGGATTCAATGACAAATTTTGTGTACACTCTCTTCCACCTTAACTGTGAGGATTAAATTAGGTGATACCTGTATGGAACCCAGCTCAGAGAAGTGGTGATGGGTAGTATACACTCTACAAATGTGACTTATTATTCCTGTTATGAAAGATCTCAATAAATGAAGTTATTGTTGTAAATACATAGCTGAGGATGTGGTCAGGTCATTCATTACCATGTAGGAGACTGAAATTACCCAGGGAAGGTAATAGAGCCATAACTTTTACCTTACTGGGTGTACAGAAATAAACAAGGCATGCGGCCCACCAGTGGTGAGTTTGACATGCTTGGCAAGATCGGTATCAGCATACAACCAGGAGTAGGTAGCTTTCAAGTGATAGCATCATTAGACCTATCTTACAGGGAAGATGAGCATCTCACAAAGTCTGAAGTAATGGGCACCTGAAGCATCCCCTCTGTCCCTGACCTGTAAGTAGGCTCTGATACTAAAAAGTGAGATGCCACCCACATAGAGCTGGTCATGGGAAAGCCTATTGCTACACTGTTCCCAGCCTTGAGGACACTTGCATTCCA
>NW_006366935.1:0-814 GCF_000327345.1 Myotis davidii
AGTTATTTTCTATTGTGAATATATGTTGCAGGCAAAAGCCCTGGTTCGAAATCTGTGTATTTAATCTCTAATGAATTACTATTTCTCATTGATTTTCCATATGTTCTAAGATATTTTTTTTGTGCTTCAAGTATTATATAATTAGCCTATAATTCTATTTTCTACCCTACGATTGCTGAGAGAAACAGTGTGGTCATTTTTCTTGCCAATATTCTTTCCTACTCGTGTTCAGGCCAAGACATTTGGTTTCTTACTGAGTCATAAAGCTATATTTTTTGATTGCTCTAAAATCAAAGCTGCTGGCTTCAGTATATTTAACTCCAGAATTCTGTGCAGATTGTGTGGCTAATTACCGTAAAAATTAATTATGGCTCAGAAATGAGACTAGTGTATTCCCCCCATCACAGTGATCCATTTATAGAACTAGGCTTAGGAGACAGCCACGGGAACAATGCAATCATTTTGTGAAACCAGGATCCGTTCCCACCTATTTCTTTTGTGGTCTGGAAACTCAAAGTGCTGAGTTCAATCAGTCTGTGATGGATTGCATATTAAGAGCCTCTTACTGAATAAGCATGGATAGGATATTTTTTTACATAGTCACTGGGTAAAGAGTTTCTAGTTTTGGGATTTACCTCTTCCCCTGATATTCTGGACACTAATTAGTTCATTACCTATAAATTGCTGCATTTGATTCATCTCACAACTCCAATCTTAACTACCTTATTACAACCTTATGTAATAAGGTAAAAATCTGCTTCATGACAGGAAGTCTAATTTCTTTAATATTTAGAAATGTCTAATAGATGGGTGA
>NW_006366936.1:0-814 GCF_000327345.1 Myotis davidii
CTTAATGACCGGAGGTAACTGGTGATGATCACCGATCATAATCCATCGTTTCAGTCGGCTAAAACCATCCTGAGGATTCTGGAAATGACAAGTGAGGAAATGGCAAACTATTCTAAATGATAGATTATCCTGCTAGTCTCCTACTTATTGCACAAATTCTTGCTAAATGGCTTCACTAGCTTACTAAATCTCCATATTCACCTGCTCCACAGAGAGGAATCTGGCACATTCACAGAATGACTTGTGAATCAAGTATAGGTGCCAATGCGTCTTGCTGATGGTGTATGAGGAAGGATGGAGGATTGAGAAGGCAAGCATGGAATTACCCTATTTTAACATTTGGGGTAATCCAAAGAGGTCTGGGAGGTATAGGTCAGAATTAGACAAAGAGTACATAGAAGGAACAGATGCCCATACAGGTCAACATAAACACCCTGCATCACAATTATGCCAAGGGCCAGTTCTGAACCCCCCAACGCAGTAAAAATTACACCTTCTTTAATTTCCCATGCTACTATTTCACTTTCCTACGTGTGTCTCCTTATCCTTGAAACATATCCTGATAAAATACATTTCAAGTCCCAAATAACTTGGCTCATAAAAAACTGTTTTTTGGCATCCAATTTATCTGTAAGTTAGAGCAATCTCAATTCTTAAATTAGAATTCCACATTTTGTTTTTAATGCTTTCATAGTAAAGAATACTGTACAATAAGAAATATACTTAAACATCATCATTTAGCTCAAAAGATTTAGGCATAAGATAAAGAAAAGCACTGTACCCAATAAACATCAAAAAGAATTCTAGAAACAAC
>NW_006366937.1:0-814 GCF_000327345.1 Myotis davidii
CAAAACTCACAAGAAGGCAACCCCACCTGTGAGGCAAGGGAAGTGCCTCGCCCACAACAGGAGCTGCTTCAAATACAGCCCCCGCCTCCGGGCCCCCCCGTGTGCGCCCTACAGAGGGCTCCCTCTCACGTGGGCTGGCCCTGGTGACTCGCTTCTACTAACAGAACACAGCACAGAGGACGGGACGGAACGGGGACCAGGTGAGGAGAGACTGTGCTCACACACGCTGCCCCGTGGAGGCCCACGTGCAGGGAACGGGGCGGCCTCCGCCACCCACCACCACCGAGGAGCCCTGGCCCTTGGTCCAGGCGTTCGCTCGGGGTTCAGTCTTGCCCGCAACCAGGCGAGAAAAGGCTATCGGACTGTGGCCTTGGACGAGGCCGCTCATCAGGTCACAGGTGCGACCTTCCATTCTGGCTCCACTGACCTTGCAGCGACGGTCCTGGGAGCTCCACACCACCAGGTCGGGGAGGCCGCCTCGGCAGTGTCGGAAGTCCTCGGCCAGGCGCCGGCACACCCCGCTGAGCACAGGGCCCCCCAGGCAGGAAACGAGGTCCTGAAGACGGAACACCCGGGTCAGCAGCCGCCCCGTGGTGGCCCAGGCCCTGGGATCCTCCCAGGGGTCCCGAGACCAGAGGACCCCGTGGAATCCCACTGGTGGAAATCCCGGCAGCTCTGCGAAGCCAGCTTTCCTCGGCCTGTCACCGTTCCCTGCCCGCGGGAAAATCCCGGGGCCGTGAGGAAGCCGTTTGGAATGGGACAGCGATGACGTACAGAGGCAGCAGCCACAGGGGCCAAAGGTCAGACAAAGGGA
>NW_006366938.1:0-814 GCF_000327345.1 Myotis davidii
TTTTTTATCATGAAAGGATGTTGAATTTGTCAAATATTTTTTCTGCATCTATTGAGATCATCATGTCATTTTTATCCTCTATTCTGTTAATATGGTATGTAACATTGATTTGTTATGTTGAACCATGTTTGCATTCCAGGAATAAATCTCACTTGGTCATGATGCATAATCCTTTTAATGTCCTGTTGAATTTGTTTTGCTAGTATTTTGTTGAGGACTTTGAAGCCAGCTGATCCAGGGCTTTTCTTTGTTGGGATTTTTTTTTATTACTAATTCAATCTCTTTGCTAATTATAGGTCTGATCATGATTTTTAGAGCGAGAGGGAGGGAGGGAGGGAGGGAAAAAGAGAGAGATACCAATGTGAGAGAGACACATAGATTGGTTGCATGTGCCCTGACTGGGGTGGGTATTGAACCTGCAGCCTAGGAACATGCCCTTGATTGGGAATCAAACCAGTAACCCTTGAGTGCATGGGCTGATGCCCTAATCCCTGAGCCAAACTGGCCAGGGCAGATATTCTATTTATTCATGGATCAATCTTTGCAGGTTGCACGTTACTAGAAATTTATCCATTTCTTCTGTTACTCAGTTTGTTGGTGTATAATTGTTTCTTGTAATCTCTTATCATGCTTTTTATTTCTGTGGCATCAGTTTTAATATTTCCCTTTTCACTTATGATTTTGTTTGAGTCTTTTCTCTCTTTCTCCTAAACAATCTAGCTAAATGTTTGTTAATTAGGTTTAAGAAATTTCTGCTCAAACAACCTAAGTGATATATTTTCTTCCTACTAAGACACATGATTATATTCATGAT
>NW_006366939.1:0-814 GCF_000327345.1 Myotis davidii
TTTCCATCAGAGGATTTTTATAGCCAGGTTTGTGCTTTAATGTGTCTGCCCTGGCATCATCATGAAAACAGATCGGAGGGGGCAAAACTTCTGTACAGGACACAAACCATGAGACCATAATCCCAAGAAGAGACAACTGTGGCCTTGACTGAAACAGGGGAAGGGGGGAGTAAGAAATGTATGAATTTGATATATTATAAGGAAGTTAAACAATATCTTGTTGGCTGATTTGCCACTAGGTATTGTTGATATGATTCACTAAGGGGGAGAATAAAAAAAAGCACCGAGCCCAGTGGAGGGGACTTAAGGGAGAATGGGGTGTGGTGATGGATTCAGTTTGCACTTACTGATTTTGAGATACCAGAGGGATAGAAATTTTGAAATATTTAGTAGGCAATGGACTATTAGATCCATGCTCGGGAGTAATATCAGGCTGCAATAGAGATTTGGGCCCACCAGCAAGCACATGGGTGGCGATCAAGGCTTTGAAGGAATGACTAAGGAAGAGTGTGCATTAAGGGATGAGATGAGGCATTAGCACAGAGCCTGGGGGAGCGTCAGTATTTTAGGGACTATGAGAGGGAGAGAGTCTATGACTGCCACCATGAAGGAATTCATGGGGCGGCAGGAGGAGTGTGAGGGACCTTTCACAGAGGCAAGTGATTTGAGAGTTTCAAGGAGGAAGAGCCAAGAATGTCGAATGCTTTAGAGACTGCAGGAAAGGATGGGCGGCTCCCTCAGAGTCTAACAAAGACACAAGAGATTGGCGATGACAGTTGTTAAAACAGTTTCACTGAAGGGTCAAGGAGGTATT
>NW_006366940.1:0-814 GCF_000327345.1 Myotis davidii
ACACACACACACACAGCTTTAATGGATTTTAAAACCAAAGGAAGCCAGACAGTTGTTTGCCCAGGGCCAGAGCCCGAGCATTGAGAACAGGCGTCCTCCCTTGCTCAGCTTCCACAGTCCTTAAATAGACACACGCTGCCTGGCTCTCAGTGCATGTATCTTTCTCGGATGGAATTGTTTAAACAGTTTGGCTCAACACGGAAGGCAACTGTACAACAAAGCCTGCCATGGCCTTTCCCTGTGTGGCAGTGCGACCCACCAGAGACGGAGGCACTGGGGCAGCAAGCGTCGTCTGTGTGCTTAGAACACAGCTTGCAACACACGATTTCCCTCTTTAGAAGCATGATAAAAATAGACGCCCTCTGGTTGCCTAATTAGTAAAAGGATCTTGCACAACCGAGGCCGACAGTACACCACACCAGCCTCGCATTTCGAAAGAAGATTGCTAAGTAGTGTCTCCGAGGGCTACAAGGATTCCTTCGTTCGCTCACTGAACTCTAAATTGAGACTTTCTTATATGGACACCAACTTTCTACAGCAATATGTACGGAGTAACGAACCCGTCTTGTGCCCACCGAGCCCCAAACTTGGCGCTTCCCGGAGACAAAGCTTTCCCCGGGGCAGCCGTGCGTGTTTATCTTGGTGGAACCCGTGGTCCAGATGCTCCCCCAGGACTCACCCCTGGACCTTTAGAAAAGCCCATCCCCCGTGGCAAGGGCAGGGCAATCGCGGCGGGAGAGAGTGGGCGAAATTACACGTTTGTTGCCAACACAGTCATTACCCTGCTCCGCACGGAAGCGCAGCGCCTTCCAGA
>NW_006366941.1:0-814 GCF_000327345.1 Myotis davidii
AGGGGTCGCGACCCACACGTTGAGAACTGCTGACTTACCTTAAGCTGAAAGTCAATAAACCTATAAGAATAATGTTTTTGTCATTTATGTTGCTGCCTTATCAAATTTATGTGAAATAGTTGTAGACTTAGATTTTTTAAACATACATAAAAAAACAATTATCCTTTAGTTATCTGTTTGAAACTCGCCCATTTAAAGTCAATCCCCTGGAGTTATATAAAGAATAAAGCCGTGTGAACTATATTTGGCCCATCCATATAGTTAGATTAGATGACTGATATAATGAGATCAATGTTTTAGGTTCCAGCCTTACAGGAGCCAATTCGATGCGAAAAACTAAGGCCCTCTGACGTGGGCATAGCAATGCCACTCGTTACCTGATCGTTTCTGTTACAAAATCTAAAGAGAGAAGAAGAGAGATAGTACAGGTAGTCCGAACTGCATAACCACTAAAAGCATACGATTTCAATCATACCGGATTATTACCACACTTATTATTAATACCACTAAAAAATGTATGAACTCTCCCTGATTCCACGTGATAAAATCAGCAGGATACCGTGTAGAAAGTAAAATCAGGAGCGTTATTAAAATGCAGGAGTGTTATTGGTATGGAGCTCTCCACAACCCTACCTGTTGCTGGTAGGAGTGGGGTTCTTGCAATGTCACAAGAAAAGGAATTCTCTGAGACTCGCACGGGAGGATGAGATACTGTAGAAGCTTTATTTCTGTGGAATCAAACCCTGAGTTTCTGAGGTCCCATTTCCCTCCGTCCCACCAAGGAAAAAGTCCCATTTTGCTTTCAGCAGAGCTA
>NW_006366942.1:0-814 GCF_000327345.1 Myotis davidii
CATGGGCCATGCTAATTCTTGTTCACTATTATACCCATGTGAAGTAAAATGAATCTAGACTCTTGTACACTTTTGAAACCAATCATAAACCTAAATATGTTCTAAAATTTCAGGAGAAATACAGCACTATCTTTTCTATCTTTGGATAAGCAAGTATTTATCAGACTACATAGAAAGCATTAGCAATATATATTATTAATTAATTAGACTGTGTTAAAACTTAAAACTTCAGCTCATCAAAAGATAGTGTAATAAAATGAAAAAAGCAAGTCATAGATCTGAAGAAAAAATTTACAAGGTATATATTTGTCAAAAATAGCATAAAGATTGCATCAAAACACATAACTCAAGATCAAGACAAATCAAACAACCTGCTGGTAAAGTAGACAAAATATTTGAACATACTTCATAAGATATATGAATAAATGGTTAATAGCACTTTTTAAAAGTGTTCAATATTAGTAATCATCACAGAAATGCAAAATAAAAACACAGTAAAGATCGACAACCTCAAATGTTGACAACAATGTGTGCAATTGTAACTCTCATAAAATTACGGCAGAATATAAAATGAAGCAACTACTTTGGAAACCTGTTTGGGAGTTTTTTGCGTGTTTATTTTCCTCTATAAAATTACATATAGATACTCAATAACCCAATAATTCTACTTCTAAGTATTATCCAAGACAAATGAAAATGCATCCAAGAGAAGAGCTGTACATGAATGGTCATTGTGTCTTTATTTATAGTCCCCAAAGGAAAATAATTTAAAGGTTCATTAACAGGAGAATAAACAATTCATGGAATGAAATGT
>NW_006366943.1:0-815 GCF_000327345.1 Myotis davidii
AAATATATCTAAGATATGAATAAGTCCTATGAGTTCATGGAAATTGGTGTGCACTGCAAAAGAAAATAAATGGGGGAAATACAAGTGTAGAAATTTTCAAAGAAATCCATGTTAATAAATGTAAGGAAAAGTGTTCACGCTCATTGGTAGTAACGCGTGATCTTCTGAAAGTTGCAATAGAACATGAGATCTTTTTTTTCTTCTTCTCTGCTACACACAGCACAGTTTGGAAGCTAAAAGGCAAGCAAGCTTTCAGGAGTGATGTCCCCTGAGGTGAGTCCTGAAGGACAGACAGAAGTCAGTGGGATGAAGACAAACTTTTCCGGAAATGGCAAATGCATGGCAGAATGCAAGTCCCTGGGAGGAGACTACAAATGCCTACAGTTTCGAGTCACAAGATGCAGAGTAAGGGGTTACTGTCCACCCCACTGAATGACAACCTATGTCCTGTAACAGTGTAGTGTTGACTCCCTGACTCCTGGAGTGTAGTGAGATGGTGTGGCCATCAACAGACATCCTATCTTGGGTTGTTTCTCATAACTAGACAAGGGCTCAGAAGACCTGGTTCCAGTTTCTCTTCTGGCACTTAGTAGGTGTGTTATCTCACAGTAATCACTTCATTTTTTCATGTCTAATTTCCTCATCCTACCCTGACTAACCATTGTGTTGTTGTGCTGCTCAGTAGAGGCAATCCATGCTAACATTCCGCATAAAATTTAAAGCACTATGAGATGCTTAGAAGTTATACACACAAGGTCTATTGTCTGTACCTAGACTTATTCCAAAATAAACTTGAGTTTACTATAAGGATTTTT
>NW_006366944.1:0-814 GCF_000327345.1 Myotis davidii
CCCACTAGCACACAAAACTGGGAAGATACCAGAAGAAAAGCTAAGTGAAAACTTTTAGAATCCT
Source organism: Myotis davidii (assembly GCF_000327345.1). Lineage (NCBI taxonomy): Eukaryota > Metazoa > Chordata > Mammalia > Chiroptera > Vespertilionidae > Myotis > Myotis davidii. Next base: position 65 of record NW_006366944.1, read on the forward strand.
AGGAAAAGGATGACTTTTTTCCTTCTTTAATCTCAGGGATGAGAATGCATTAAGGGGGGAAATGTTGTGTTTGACTAAATATAAAATAATAGTTAAAAACAAGTTCTATGCAGCAAAAAAGACCATCAATCAAGTTAAAAGGCAAACACCAAATAAGAAGAAATATTTGTAATGCTCATGACACAAAGGACCCCGCAAAGCAGGGACAATCAAAACAGGAAGGAAAAAACCACAGAGCAACTAATATTTGAGATTTCCCCCCAAAGACCCTGGGAAACAGCCAGAATCTCGCGGGTCTTCCTACAGTTCCTTTCTGAGGTTAAACGCTGTTTCCCATTTGCATCATAAGGAGGGTGGTTTAGGCACTGGATGCCTTTCAGCATTAGGGCCACGAACTGGCCTCCTGGAGAAAGACACGAATCAGAACCCACAGACAAGCAAGTCACAGAACAAATGCCGTGGCCCACGAGCCCGAAGACGCTCCACCTCGCTAGGAAGTGGGCAGGGAAAGTTGTCACTGTTCAGCTACCAGATCGTCAAGGATTATCTGGAGGAAGGTGGTGACGGCAGCTAATTGTATCGAAGCTTCCAGGGGCCAGCCCCGGTGCTCCACGCCCATGTCCCACCACTTAACCTGCCGGTAACAGACAGGGCAGGTGCTGCTGTTAGCTCTTCAATTACGGGTAAGGAAACTGAGGCACAGAGAGGCTGAGCCAGTCATCTGCGGCAACACAGCTAGGAGGGGAGAGC
>NW_006366945.1:0-815 GCF_000327345.1 Myotis davidii
GTTCTGGTATTTAATGCACTCTCTGAATTTGGATGCTCATCCTTTAAGATCTATAAAATTACATTGAATTATTAGTTTAATGATTTCCTCTCTCTACTCTCTTCAATTATTCAGATTTTGGGTCTGCTGGACTGGCCCCTCTAATTTTCACCCCCTTCCACCCAAGTTTTCATCCCTGTCATTTTTGCTCTAGTCTTTGGGAAATTTTTTCAAGTTTACTTTTCATCCTTTTTTGTGTTGTTTTTATAGTTCTGTTATCATTATTCTTGATTTCTAAATGCTCTCTAAATGGTGCTTTAAAAAAATAACATAACATTCATGTTTTACTGATGCAGTATCTTTTATCTCTCAGGAAATATTAATGACAGTGTTTGTTTGTTTGCTTCTGTTTTTTAAGGATTCCTTCCCATCTTTCCCTCTCTGTTCAATGCAAGCAACTGTGTTTCCTCTGAGTTTCCTTTTTGTCTTGTTTCTCTATTTTTTCTTTTGGTCTCCATCACTGATTAACCTTCATTCAGAGAAGAATTTAACTAGTTCATTCACTCTGAGGCGTAATGCATGACAGAGTTTCGTGTGTCTGTTATCTCTCTGAAGAGTATTTTAGTTTTAGCAGGAACTAAATTTCTCATTTGGATTAAGCCACAGGAATAAAGTTCTAACTGAAGAGTTTTAGGCAACCACATAAAAGGGTTTAGGAGGCCAAGGGAAGCCTCTGTTACGCTTTCTCAAATCCCACTTCGTTGAGGTAGGTTCACCTCTGCCCATGCAAAAGGCAGGTGATAATCATAGGGCCGCCACAGGCATCAAGGATGAGA
>NW_006366946.1:0-815 GCF_000327345.1 Myotis davidii
ACTGCAAGTTGAAGGGGACACAGATGGTTCCTCGTTAATGGTTGTAGATGGTGAGTCATCGGAGCGTGTGTGTGTGCTACATAAAAAGCAAATCTTTCATTTAAACCATCCAAAGGAATTCTGACATGTAGCATTTGAAAAATGATGGGTCACAACCAAAATAGGTCTTTTGAAAGCAAATATTAGGTATGAAATTCTAATAATTTATTAGTTAAAACTATAATAACTCATTGTTTTCCTTAAAAATGAATCCCCGTCCTTAAAATATCCCTGCTCACTTGTTTAGGTTTCTGTAACCAAAGCCTGACTTGACAGGAAAGTGTAATCTTTGTTTCTATGGAAACTCTGTAGCTGCTAATACATGTGTTCTATATCAGGATTCCATTACTTTTAGATTAATCATCTAAATTTCATCATAGTCCAATCCCAGTGAACTATATTATCATGATTTTGAGAGAGAGAGAAAAAATAAGAATGTCTCACATGATTTTGAAGAGAACTAAAAGCCAATGCCTGTGCAAATGCCATTATAAGGGGGTCACTAATCTAGTTAATGAGAATCTTCTGGGAGATAAAAAACAAATTTTATTATTCAATGTTGGCTTACATTAAAATGAGTATATATAACTTTTCAAGTGATAAAAGATGTACACAAAAACACAGAAGATAAAATTTCAAAGTATATGATTATTTATAAGAACCATATTAATTTTCTCATGTCCTCTGAATTCGTTTTCCATTGCTTTATAAAAATTGACTACAAATTTAGCAGCTTAAAAATAACACATTTTTATAATATATTTTTATTGATTTCA
>NW_006366947.1:0-815 GCF_000327345.1 Myotis davidii
TCCACTGAGCCAAACCGGTTTCGGCGACAAAAAAGCTTTTAAGTTCATTATCAAACACCTAATATGTGGGGAAACATTATTTTTTAATTTATAATGCCCAGGACTGGCAAAGATTTGGGGAAATAGCATTATGATACACTCTGGATAGCAATCTAAACAGATACTAAAAATCTGAAGGCAATTTGGCCATACATGGCAAAAGCTTGAAAAAGACCCAACCCTTTAATCCGGAATATACAGTATATGCTTTAATATAAGGTAACGCTAACATAAATCAATTCCCCTTCTCTCATGGAGAATTAAAATATTCTCCACATCCATCTTAGCATCAGAGCCTTTGCCACGACTAGATCCACTCTTTCGATCAGAACACATCATTTTTCTAACATCCAGTATGTCTGGATCACAGCAACGTTTTGAATCCGTTCATGATGCTGACCCTGAACACTTCACGCCATGCCTCAACTACACAATCACATTCGTCATTCGCCCTGTAAGTGGATAGTCACAAACTCTACAATGTTGCCACTTCCTGTACTGACTTAAGCGATCTTTACTTTAGAAGGCGTATTTACAATATCCAGGAATATACTGTGTTCAAACTTTTTGCCTTTTAAAAATGTGATTCAATCCATTGATCTCTAGAAGCATCCAAAACTAGCACAAATTGAGGTCATTGCAGAGTAATGTCCTTTGAGTACAATTCTGCTGCGAGAATGTCCTCCTCTTTTCGATTCCTTTCGCTGTAGCTGTTTTCCTGACAGTACGTAGTGCCAGACAGTAGGTAGGAAAACAAGAAGTCCTGATCAGGAAGA
>NW_006366948.1:0-815 GCF_000327345.1 Myotis davidii
GTGCTGAAAATGTTTTCTTCCACTATTTTTCACTTTGTTTTTGTTTTGGGTTTGTTTGTGGTTTTTTTCAGTGTCTTTTGTTTTTGTTTTTGTTTTTGAGAATTTCTATAAGAGTTTATTTGAGCCTAACTGATGACATTCCTGGGAAGCAAGACGTCAAATGCTCCTGTTCTTGGTATCTTAAAAACTCTTATTTCCTTTTAATTTTTAGGTGATCAAATGTATCTATATTGATTCTAGTTTTTAAATATTTCAAGCAATATTCTTTAAAGTAAGCCACAATTATTATACAAATCAAATTGTTTGCAGCAGCAACTCATAAATTTTGTCATATAATCACTTATTCCTAAAGTTACATGTAGTATATGAGCTTTAAAAATTGCTTGGCATTTGAATTCCTCAGATATTCACTAAGCGTAATTCTAGCAGTTTTGTCCTCTTTCCTGCATCATCGTTTTGCTCTTCACTGCATCTTTGCTTTTTTCCCTCCTTTCTCTGAACCCCACTTCCATTTAAGTGACTCAGATACACCTTCTCAGAGAGGCCTTTGCAGGCCACTCCCTCCAGTACTCTCAATTTTATTTTTCCTGCTCTATTTACTAGTTCATTTGAAGCATTTTTTATCTTCTAACATTGTGATGAGTACTGTTTATTTCTTTTCTCATTAGAATCTAAGCTCCATGAGGACAAAATCTTACTAGCACATAGCAGGCTTTCAGTAAATACAGGATGGAGCAAATTAGGTTTTCAATTGTTTATGTGAAAAATAATACAATACTTAGTAAATAATAATATAAAAAACTTTCATGTACTCA
>NW_006366949.1:0-814 GCF_000327345.1 Myotis davidii
GATTGAAGACGCCATTGGTCTGCCGGTCACAAATGTAGCAGCGCGGCGTCGTGCGGAAATGCTGCAGTGCACAGCTCTCGCAGAAATAATGCCTGCACTTGGTGACGACTGGGTTTTGGAAGGAATGGCGACAGATGAAACACTTGAATGGTATTTCCTCACTATCGCTTCCCACTTCATAATTTTCATCTTCATGGACACCATACCGACCCTCATCAAGCTCACGTTCGATCTGCCACCCATGCTTGTAATCTGATCGGTCATGGAGGAATTTGCAGCTGTCTCCGAAGCCGCAAAAGCCAGTCTCCTTATAGTCCTTACAAATGTCGGGCTGGTAATCCCAGCGCACGGTGGCACGTAGATGCTCGGGAGCTCGGATGGGGCCCTTCCGCACCATTCCGGAGGAAGCATTGCCCATAGATGTATCCTTGGGTTTCATGTATTTCTGATAGTTATTGATTCCCCGATAGATCTTGTCATCTTCCTTGCCTCTCAGCTCCTCCTGGATCTTTTGGCTGCGCTCAAAGATGGCTTGTGCGTCACGCTCCTTTTCTGTGTCTAGCTCGTAGACAGCAGTCGCCCCCATATCCTCTGGCCCCACGGGTTTCGCCGAGCGGGTGGACTTGTAGACCACACGGAGAGTCTCAGCCTCATTCCCCTTCCCATCCCCCTCCTCCTCCTCGCTACTCAATTCACAGTAAACCACCTTCTGTTTACCACTGCCACGGGTCTTCTGTATCATCGGATTGTGGGGCGCCCGTTTCTTTTCACGGCGAACCACAGTGCTGCCTTCGTCGCTGCTGCTGCTGCTGCT
>NW_006366950.1:0-815 GCF_000327345.1 Myotis davidii
TATATTCATGTTCTAAGGAAATCTCCTCATATTCTCTTCTAGTCTGGTAGACTCCATTGATTGCCCTAGGTCATTAGCTCCCACCTCACTCTTCCTGCTCTCTGCTGGTGCTTTGCCTTCCTGCTCCTTGTGAGTAAATTTTCTTAGATAAGATGGTACTTTGCCTAGTCTCAGCTCAGTACATCCTGGGAATTCAGTGCAACATCTTGGTATTCTGTTGCCAGGCAGCATTTCCTTGTGTTAAACGCTCAGCTCCTGGGACAGTATGTGCACAAACCTTGCCATTTGTCAGTATTTGTTTAGGGCAACAAAATAACTCTCCTCTCCCAATGTTCTCATTTGTCACTGACTTTAATTCTGCCCTCAGATGTTGTGAAAAATTCAGCTCATAGTATTTACAGAGCTTAAAGACACACTAGGACTTCCTAAGACCATAGTTTATATCAAGGGAAGGTGCTGCACGTTTTTGCTTTTTTCCTCACAGAGGAGCCCAGCTCTCCCTGGGAACCGTGAAATCATGATCCTCATCTCAGGCCTCTCCACCTGACCATCCTGGGATCAGGCAAGGGTTATGTCAGACGAGATCAAATCCTTGGCTTATTCTTGCACCTCCCTGGGATTTCTGGAGAATCTAGGACTTTTCATTACAGGCTCTTCCTGTTTCCAAGTCTGAGCTACCACTTTTCTCATGAGAAATCTATGTTCACATCTCTGATCTATAATGCTAAACATCCCAGAAGTCTGAAAATAAAAAGTCTTTAACAGCAATATCTGAGTTAATGAGCCCAGCCAGTGTGACTCAGTGGTTGAGCGTC
>NW_006366951.1:0-815 GCF_000327345.1 Myotis davidii
CCTGATTAGCCAATGGGAAGCATAGCGGAGGTGTGGTTAATGAGCCTTTTTGTCTTTTATTAGATAGGATTTCCATATGTTGACATCACCACCTGAATATGACACAAGTTCTTTGAACTCATATTTTCAAAATAAACACATTTCCATACATGCTCCTCTCTGAGGCCCCAGATCAAGACAACACTCCAACCAACCGAGCTACCCAGCCAGGCTCTGCCTTCACTCCTGACACCCTCCACGCTGCTGTCGTGTTTCTTTCTAGAATCCTTAATGACTGTGCTTCTCTTCCTGGGACATGTGAGAAGCAGTTCTGTCTTTGTTTGCTTTGGCCTGAGGCATCTGGAAGTCACTGAAGAATCCCATGGAGAGAGATGAAGTCAAACAGATCTCTTGTATCTTCCCTAAAAACTGGCATTGTGAGGTCAAAACGGCCGAGTTCAAAGAGATGTCCTCCCTTACATGGACTCGCCTACCCCTGTTCCACTTTGTGATAGCAATGATCACTTCTTTCTGGAATTATAAAGTGATTGTTGATGATATAATTATTTTTCCTTGTATTGCCAGCATCACCTCTAGTATTAGACACAGATAAGCATTCAAAATTGTTTGACTAAAAAATAAGAAAACAATAAGTAAGTGAATCTTCAGTCCACTACTGTTTAAGGCCTACATCGCGAATCCAGGATTTGGGGACAATATAGGTTTTGTTTCACTCCGAGGTTTTTTGTTTGTTTTACTTAAAGGCATTTTTAAAAAGATACTTATTTGAGACAGAAACAATCGACTTGTTGTTCCACTTATTTCTGCATTCATTG
>NW_006366952.1:0-815 GCF_000327345.1 Myotis davidii
GGCATGTTCAGAGCAGACTTGACAAATCATAATTATCAGTACAGCAAGTAGCCCTGTGAAAAGTAGAAGCCGCCGTCACCGTGCCTCTTTGCAGAGCCTGTGAACTCCAGCACAGTCGCGGCCGCTGGGGCCAGCCTCTGTGTTGGCAGATGAACCACAGCTGCTGCCAGGCCCATGGGGAGCATCCCTGCCCTCTTTAGCAGATCTGTGTCGGCGGGTTCCAGCAACAAGGGGTCTGGAGCAGTGGGACAAATGACAGCACCCCAGGAACAAACGTTTATGCTCCCACAGTGCTCACTAGATGCCAGGAACTGTCGCAGGAGCTTTAAACTCACGTGTTTAAACCTTCCAACCGCCTTGGGGGATCCATGCTGTTCTTACTGCCAATTTACAGATGAGACCTCTAGTGTGGGAGTTACATGCTCACCATAAGCAGTGACGGTTTACCATCATAAACTAAAGAGAGGTTCCAGGTGAAACAGGAGAGGCAGTCAAATTCGAAAGAAACAAAATAATGTTTAGTGTAAGTGTGTGCCACCTATCACATGGGCATCCTTACACTAAAAAAGTATTCACTGTTTATCTGAAATTGGAATTTAACTGGGCCTCTATATTGTTATGTGTAAAATGTGGCAAGTCTAAATTAGAAGCTCGATTTGAAATTTTCATCAATACTCAATATTTTAAACTTCATTAAGTAATCAAAGAAAGTTAAAGAAGATGCAGGGCTGGGGCATCTCTGAATCTAGTCTACTATAAAATAAAAGGCAAAAATAAAATTCAGGCCTGGCCGGTGTGGTTCAGTGGTTGAGCAT
>NW_006366953.1:0-815 GCF_000327345.1 Myotis davidii
AACTATGACTTCCTGGTTCATAGATTAATGCTCAAACACTGAACCGCACCAGCTGAGCTGATAGAGTTTTCCAGAGTTTGCTCCTATAGGACAGATATGATATCTTGGACTTTCAACAATATTCCAGCTGCAAGGACCTAAGTGGAAGGAAAAGCTACTCTAACATGCTCACTGAGAATGGTAAATACGTACCAGCTATCTTTCTGGTGAGAGCATTCCTGTATGTGAACACTCTCAGTGTAGAAGAATAAATGGTCAGAAGAATTAATAGAATTTTAGAGCTCAAAAAGACAACGTACGATTCTAAGTGGACCATATTATTTATCAACCAAATCAGGATATGTGTCGAGGTGAGAGGAGATGCTATAAGAACTCTGAGACCACAGGTGTCAACGGGGACTGTCCTGGGAAGTATGGTCACTTACCAAGAGGCCAACTAGGCAAACCTCATGGCATGTGTTAGGAAACGAAACCACAAACATTTGCCATTGAGTGAAGGCGCACATTCCATAGGGCACTGAGGTGGGACTAAAGGCCAACCTTTGGTAACTGGCGTGCCTGTTTCTCCTACACACATACGCTCTTTTCCTACCGCCTCGTACAGGTAGCTATGATTGCCTTGCAAGAGAGGTTAAATCTTGATCTTTGCCAATATTAGGGACATAAGAAGGAAAGGTAAATTTTTTACCCTTCAGCGTATTGTTAGAAGTTGGCCTTTTTGCCCCTCTCCCTGTACACATGAGGAACTAACAGGAACAGGGCAAAAGAAAGGGCCATCACAAGTACACTAGTCACTAAGCTATTTTTTTTTTTTT
>NW_006366954.1:0-815 GCF_000327345.1 Myotis davidii
AAATATTAGTGCTCACTAGTATACTGTACCAAATCTCATCTAATGTGCTAGAATCTGCATTAGCAACCTCTATAGGAATGTAATATCCTAAGACGGCCCCTTTGATTTTTGGATTCCACCATACCCTCAAAGTGTTATATGGCAGGCAAGGACTTAAAAATTTAGATGGATTAGAAATAATTCTGTGGTTCAATACTTTTGGGGTATATCCAAATTAAGATTGGAAATCACTATGCCAAATTACAGTAACATAAACCTAATAACTTTTATATACAGTAATATCATTGTTATGTAGAATATATGTTTCTCTTTGAACAGACAGTTGCTTGTTCACAAAAGATATTTTGTTTTTGTTTGGATTGCTTGGGAGTTTGCTTATTAAATCATGGGTCTAGAAACATTCATTGTTGCTCTTGGTATCATCACAAAGAGAAATCAGAACTATAAAACCCTATTAAAGCATAATTTTTGTTGCTAAATCGCTCAACTTACATACTTAATGTGAACTGACATTACTTTGTAGTCACAAGAGACTTTATTTTTATTGCCTGTAGCAGTTGGAAATTGAATGAGGTAATGCAAATTGTGAGAGAGATGATGTGGGATAAGCTTGTGGTTCCAATTTAGTTCAGAGACAACAGGTGTCCACGTTACAAATATAACCACCCAGATGGCAGCCTTGTCAGTTTGGGTAGGAACACCCGGGACTGAAAGAGGAAAAGACTCAGCTACTGATTACACTTTCTCTCAAATCAAAGCTAAGACGGAGGGAAGCACGGCAGGCAAGAAGGAACTGCAGTTTCAGCTTCAACTTA
>NW_006366955.1:0-815 GCF_000327345.1 Myotis davidii
TTTTTTTTTTTAGCCCAAACATTTATTTGAAGTAGGAGCAGGGATTATGGGATCTTCAGCCTTCCCCTCACATGGGCGGCATCCGGCTGTGAGTGAGGGGATTTATTGTCACCACGCTCTACCACCACGAGCAAATTGGTTTTGTGAAGCCTACTTAACTGATTTGGACTTCACTGAATTGGAAACATGGGAGTCAAACAGGATATTGACAAGACCTTCCTTTAGCTCTAGTTGCTTTGTACTGAATTTCTGTTCTTCCAAAAGGTTAGAGACTACCTGCTCCCTGAAATAAAGCAATGGCCATAGGTAGGTGAATGACAGTTTGTGACTAGACACATCCTCAATTTTAACAAAGTTAAACATAAGGTTCCAATGCCATAGAACTCCAATGTTGAAAGGGGTTTAGTGATCATTTGTTTTTTCTGCTCACACGTATTGCTGAGAGAAGTAGCATTATTGGACTTGCTAAAGGAAATACAGTTAGGAAGCTCTTTCCATTTTACTAATAAAGATATTTAGCAGTCTGCTATTTTCAGGACTATTCTCCTTTTTCAGCAGTGTATTTTCATTTTTGTTGAAATGTATGAGCATTTCCTTTACACAAGGCTGTAAGATCAATGTGAGTAGAACTTACCAGTCTTTGTGGCAAGTGCAGAGTACCTGGTGATTTTAGTTGAGTCAGCCATTTGCCTTCAAAACTCAAACTTTCTGAAGGTAGTGACTCACTTTCTTGTGCTAAAAATGAGAAATTATTCTAAATAAAATTATTAAGTATATGTGGGAAATATACAATTTTTCCTGTTACTTTTTTTTTT
>NW_006366956.1:0-815 GCF_000327345.1 Myotis davidii
AAAAAAAATAAAATGCCTGAGAGATATCTGCCATGTAAAAAAAAATTATAAATATTCATATTTTATAGAGCAATCAAGATGTTGATGTTAATATTAGAGCAATAACTTTAATTGTATTTCAGCAAACGGATGCCAATTAAGAAACAAATTATCTCATAGAAGCATATCTTGCACACAGTTTTGCCCTGAAGGTAAGCCGAGGGCTATGCCAGCTTCCTGAATTTTAATGCACAAAGGAACACCTCCAAAATTATTAAAATTAAAAATAATCATTTAAAGGGCTTTAAATTATGCCCGAAAAGTACACGACAGCTGCCTGCTTGCTGGTATAGGTGGAGAACTTGCTGCCGTAGATGGGGGGGAGGGGAGGGAATCAGTTCTAAGAAAAAGTTAGGGAGGGCTGTTTAGGCTGTTCTTTTAGTGACAGATTTGCGACCCACATGTCATGTCTGATAAAGCACTCAGAATTTTAAATTTCCATGCAAACCTCATTTGAACTTTCTACACTCTTTAAAACTCCACAATCTTGAGAATAAGAAGCTTTTACTTCAGATTTCTCCGTGCCTATCTGGAAATGTTCTGCGGTAAAGATCCAACAGGATAAGAGACAGGCATCAAAAGTTGACTGTTCAAAGGGATCCCTGATAGGCTGGGGAAGAGCTGGCTGTTCATGGTCTCCCCAAACCCTAATGCATCTCTTTCTGCTGTAATATCTCTCGGAAGTGAAGGCTCAGAGGCTAGAGCAGACTCCGTTCTCTGAACGCACCCTGTAGAATTCGCCTACATCAGCGAACCTTTGAGCATTCCAGGAAGGA
>NW_006366957.1:0-815 GCF_000327345.1 Myotis davidii
TAGAGGCCCTGACCAACAAAGCCACTTCCACCTGCCCACCCACTAGGCTCTCCAAAGACCCATGGCTGGCAGCCCAGGAGACTCAGACTTTGACCCACCCTCAGCGGGGACACAGACCTTCAAACCAAGGCCCAATTGGTCCTACTGTTTTCCTACCCCTCCTCACCCCCTTTACAAGGCTGGACCTGTACCTTGGGTGGGGGTGGGCATGGGGGAAAGAAGAGGATTCTGGAGCTGCCTGGCATTATCCATCCCCTACTTCCTCCTCCTTCCCTTCCTTTGCAGCTGGCAGATTTTGGCCTGTCCACATTTCTGGGAGGCTCACAGTCAGGGGCAGGGTCTGGGGTGTCAGGGGGCACCCCAGCCTACTTGGCCCCAGAACTATTGGCTGATGTAAACCAGAAAGCTACTATGGCCAGTGATGTCTACAGGTAAGACACCCATGCCGAACACACATCCCCAATTTTTACACCTCTCTGGGCCCTTCTAGGGGAAGGTGTATGAAAGAGAAGTTATGCCAGAGGTTGGGAGAGGCCTCAGCTTTTTGTCTCTTGCAGCTTTGGGATCCTAATGTGGGCAGTGCTTGCAGGAAGAGAAGCTGAGGGTAAGACTTTAAGCAGACTATTGGATCCTTAACCCCAGGCGCCCTCCTCCTGAAAGCCCTCAAGCCCTCCACTTCCTGCTTACCTGCTCAGACTGTCCTACCCGCTCCTCCCCTGCCCTTGGACTACACTCCCTGCCCCGTTCTATGATGGAGCAGGTTGCCCCTCCTACTCCGAATGCTTTCTCTTCATGTCCCCACCCCCACCTCAGTA
>NW_006366958.1:0-815 GCF_000327345.1 Myotis davidii
AATAAAATACATTTAGAAAGTCCTGCATAATGCACCCCTTTGGATTATCTGAATGCCCATCTGTGCTATAAAAAGTCTTATATATCCCCCAGTTTAGGGAAAAAAAAGAATTCACTTAATTTAGTTTTATTTTACATTTCCCAAACATATACTAACTGGAAGCCATTTGGAAAAAAAGGTAGTAGAGTGACTTTGAATTGCATATTCTTCAAGAGAAAATGCTACCAGCAAAGCATCACTTGGTCAAATTATTTTCAAAACACCTTGAAATGATTTATAACTGGAAAATATAGACTCAGAATACGAATGCATGATCTGAAACCAGATGGATAAAGGAAGAAACATCACCACCACCTACATATAGACCATGAGTTCCTAAAATGCCACTTGTTTGATCTTTGTAGCTCAAGCTAATATGTAGTAAGTACTCAATACATGTATTTTGACTGACAGAATGGTATTTCATTGATATTAGGTACTTAATTATAGTTTGCCTAGTTTATGAAATGTTGAAAGGGCCATGGATATATTTTAAAGACCATGCTCACTATTTAAGTGCCACTAAATATCCTCCGCATGGCTAGGTGGTAATGACACATGTAGCAATCAGTTTAAGCTTGCAAACAATAGTACCTCAAAAATTTAATGAGCATTTCTTGAGATGTGCAATTTATGTCGCTAGTGTAAGGAGCTAAATAATCAGGATCCCTTTTTGACAACTACTAAGCATAATCTCTTGGTCCTATAGGAATAGTTTAGAATGCATTTAAATGTGAAAGACTTATAAATGAAAAAGCCACTTGACTTTTTTTTTT
>NW_006366959.1:0-815 GCF_000327345.1 Myotis davidii
GAAATACATTTATTTCAGGAAATAAAAGAGAGTGAATCCTATAGATTCCAAGGGAACAAAAGAGATGAATCAACCTTAGTATGCAGCGAGGGAGTCATGGTCAAAGCCTCATGGAAAGACAGGGTTGGCAGTGATATGAAAAATTCAAGTAAGGGGAATGTGAGGCTTAAAAGGAGGGATGATTATGGTGAATCGGAGAATCAGGTCAGGAGGAGGTTGCAGAAGCCCTTAGATAAATGTAAGAGTAGAATCAGGGAGTAGATTGGAGAGAGATTGGAAGCTATTTAACAGAAAATCTGATAAGTCGAGGACTGTCTTCATTGCCAATGCAGCGTTAAAAATGCCATCAATGTGATTTACTGCGGAGGAATGCATCACTGGAATGAGAACTTTAAGAAGAAAAATAGTGGAAGAAAGAGGATCAGTTTTGTCTTCATGAAATCAGTAATGAGAGAACCCCAGATACCCTTAGTTAAATCGATAGGGGGAGTTCAGAGGTGGATAAAGTTCTGGGTGAATTCATCAAATTGAGAGCAATAGGGTTTCACAAAATTGAAGTGTTCTTATAACTCCAGTCAAATATTATCACTCTTCTGATCCTTATAAATTGTTCAAAACATACATGATGATGAAATGATTTCAAATAACTGAATAATTTCACAACTATTTTGAGTGACAGCATAACAAAACATATTGACTATGGCTATTACTTTAAACTTTTTTTCTCACTAGGAAATAGGTCCTGAAAATGAATTTGTATTACATTGGGGATAAATATAGTTCCACAGTACTACTGAAAAGGTTATAAACTATAC
>NW_006366960.1:0-815 GCF_000327345.1 Myotis davidii
ATACAAGAATAAACTCTGTGTTTCACATACTTATGACTATAAACCACTTTTTCCCCACCGTGTATACTCTGAAATTCATATTCATTCTAAAGTTTCTTCTCAAGTTCTTATATGAGAGAAATCTCATGTTAATACATTTGATTCATTATTGACCACACTAACAATATTTTCAATCATTTCATTATACATTTCTTTTTAATTTTCAAAGCATCCCCATATTTACTATGGAAACATTGTGTGAAGTTTATAGAGTGAGTTAGCCAACATTACATAGCCTATTTTTACTTATTTGTATTATTGCTTGTTGAGTGTGTCCTTCATGAGAATGTATTATGGGCAAAATCTTTGTCTATTCATTAACATCTACTCACTGTCTAGCAGTGTCTGGCCCAGAGTAGATGCTCAGTGACTATTTGTTGGAGAAGTAAATCACCCAAGGTCTGGCCTCTTGTTTTGTAATACAGGCCATCATCAATTATATTTTCTAAGTTTTTGTGAATTGAGTTTGTTTTAACTTTCTGCTTATTATTTTGAATTTCATGTAAATTATTACACAAAGATGCAAGCATTAAACTCCTTTCCCAATAAAGGAACAAGTGGTGTGTCAGGCACATAATCAATTACTCATTCCTATTTATGGGATGCACTTGAAAATTTCTTATTGCTAGTCACATTGGAGCAATAATAGAGGGAAGATATAGAATGCAGATTAGGTGCCAACCAACACAAGCACTAAGTACTTTCTGTCTTGTTAGATTGTGTTTGAATCAAAATGAAATTAAAGTTGGGTGTTTGTGGGTGTTTTTTTTTTTTTT
>NW_006366961.1:0-815 GCF_000327345.1 Myotis davidii
CAACCTGGCATGTGCCCTGAGAGGGAATCAAACCAGGAACCCCTTGTTTCATGGGCAAATGCTCAGTCACTGAGCCACACGGGACAGGCTCTAATACTTTTGTAACCAATACATTCTTTCAGATTCCAGTGCCATTTTCCAGATCAGTCCTTAATCAATATGTGTCTGCACTAATATTTACATAAGACACCCTATACTAAAACTTGTGTTTATATAAATTTTGCCCGAAAATTGCTCAGTAATTATTTGTTGAATGAGTGAATATATGTGTGTCAGTGTTATTTGAAAACTGGGGATGGGGAATAGTTTAATGGTTCAAAGGTAAACTTACAAATCCCTATTAAAATTTAGTGGAACTATATGCTGATGATGTAATTTTAGTAAGGAGAATTAGAAGTGGTGCTAATAAATTTGAATGGAACTATAGGATTAAAATGGTAACAGTCAGAAATTCAGAAATGAAGGCTGTCTAGAGGCAGTGATTGCAGTCAATGTTAAAACAAGTAGCTTTTGAACGTTTTTCACTTGGGCCCACAATAAGAAATATATTTTACATTAAGAATGAGCATGGACATATATGCATGAGATGCCTGCTGCATTTTTTATTGATTTTCTTCTGTCATATCCCATCCAACATGATACATACAATTTGAAAAACATGGGTCTAGGCATATTATAGGCACCACGTTAGTCTGTGGAAATTTATCTAAAGGATTAAGGCATAGTTAATCCTTTGTTCACTCTGTTTTCCTCTACAGAGGTTATCTCTGGTTTTTGTTCTGGTAATGGCAGCCTCATTTTCCTCTTGAAAATTA
>NW_006366962.1:0-815 GCF_000327345.1 Myotis davidii
TTAATGAAATAGCACAGCCTACATATGTATGCACTCACACATAAACATACCGCAAAACACAACTTTTGAATCCGGGTCCACTGAGGACATCCTTGAAGCTCACAAAATGCTGCAACCATACATATTATTCCATATTAATTTGACAAGCCAAGCACAGGCTGTCTTTTCTTACAAAAAGACCCTAGCAATTAGATATTAGAAATTTCCCTCCTCACTGTACAGATTCTGCGGTGTATTTGTGATGTATACTTGTGGCATGCTTTGGATAGACTAGTTCTAAAATGAGGACAGTTGTAAATGACAAGAAAAGTAATCTAGTTCCCACAATTCCCTAAGAAGATCATTTATATCTTTAGGCTTTATTATTTTGGGTGTAGTGCTCCTGAATTAAGTTAATGGGCAAAAATGATCCCAGACACTCTGGCTAAAATATAAAATGTCTCACAGTGATTCTCCTTCATTACCTCTGATTCTTAGTTTAAAATAAAAATGATAAAGCAAAATTGAGACACAACACTTTTAAAAACAACACTGTTTTTCTTGGTTGAAATTATATATTTACAGCTAAGTAACTTTCTAATGATATAATGTAGAATACATGAAAAGTAGAGCATAGAGGCCTATTTTGCTTTTTAAAATCTAAAGGTTTCCAAATAATTTACTTCCTTAATCAAGTACACACCTGCCCATTATAGAGCTCAGAACTGGTTATACCAGCTCATGTTCCCTTATTTCCATTTTGGCCCCAATATTACCCTGTTAATGCAAAAACAACAAACATTTAAATGAACATTTACTAAAGAGGAGAAGGGGGG
>NW_006366963.1:0-815 GCF_000327345.1 Myotis davidii
AGCGCTACATGAAGGAATCCAGAATTCGAAGGATGTAACAGAAGAACTGCACCAAAGCAAGCTACGTTTCAACATGATCATTGTCGTAATATGCCGATATTTGAACAAATGTACCAGACGGGAAGATCTCTACATTCTCACCGCCTAGAGGTTGTCCCAACACTCCAATAATGAATAATAAAATCTATGATATGAATAACTCTTGGAGCTCATTGCTGTAATTTGGTCACATTAATGACCAAAATAGTGTGTGTGAAGATCAAAACATAACATAACATTAGCTAAGGATATCATTGCGGTTCTATCCCCAGGTAATGTATAGTATATACGGTTTTATCAGCAAATGGAAACCAAATCATGCCACCTTTATCAACTTTCTGATGCAGTATACTTGTAGCTATGCTAGCTTTCTGGAAGGTCAGTTAATGTAGGAATGATATATATTTAGCTGAGAATTGAGTTAGACGATGCTTCACATTGTCTAATCTCACTCCCTGATTATCGGCAACATCAGCACACACACGCAGTATGCATAAACGAGCTTTCTTCAAACGGATGCTGATATATTCGTATTTATCCAGCCTGGTTAACGCAGTAATGTGTCATCGCTTAAAAGGTACCGAAGACTGGATATATTCTCTTAATCACACTTGCCGAGTGTTACTGAAACTGTTGAGTAAAAGAGAATTTTCCAAACTCAAAAGATATTCAAGGAGAATTTGTTAATTCGAAATTACGATAATAGTTTCAGCGACGTTTAAATTTGTATAATTTAGAGAGTGTGTGGAAACAAATTTGTTTTTACAGAAAGATAA
>NW_006366964.1:0-815 GCF_000327345.1 Myotis davidii
TGTGTTGGCTGTTGTCAATTTTTATTTGACAATTTAAGGGAAGAGAGGGCCATGGCCCTGACTAAATAGTCAGGCATCGCACGTTTTAAACATCATTGCGGCCCACCGCCTGCAAATCGCTGCTCGGGTTGCATACATTTAACCTTATAAAAGCACAACACCTCCTCGAACTAAGCAAAACGTTAAAGGATGCCATTTTGGATTTCCGTCACTGATGTTCAAAACTCAATTGAGGCAGTTAACCTAATGAAATAGAGTTAAAGGAAGCTATACCGATGTAAGATGCACAGTTTAAGAACTATTTAGGAGAAAAACAGATAAGTGCATTTGCTACAAATCATCCCCATTTTAAATTTTTGCCCTTCGTGACGGATGAACCCAATTTCTAATCGCGAGAATGCGAAAAGGCCTCCCTTCCGAATTTGCCTTGAGTCCTTCCTGGCTACGCCTCCTTGCGCTTCTCCCTGCTGCAGTCCCATCTCCACACCCAGCCAGGCTCCCCTCAGCTTCCTGGGCTGGTTTCTTTTATGTAATTAAAGGGGCAGCGTTGCCAGCTCCTCCATCTCTTCGGCCATCACTTTGGATTTGCTTGCCCATAAACATCACAATGACAACTCTTTCTCTAAGCGGCCGACAGTTGCCTTCGCTAAGCTCCACTCTGCCAGCCTCCTCATTTTTTTTTTTAAAACGAAGTATGTATCATCGAAACGTATTTAGTCTTGTATTTTCTGCCCTTCAACTCCATCCAGCTTTTTAGAAGTCACGGTGGTTTTTTTCCATCTTAAACTTTTAAAAATATATTTGTATTGATTTCA
>NW_006366965.1:0-815 GCF_000327345.1 Myotis davidii
ATGTTGAAGTGATATTGAATAATACTGGAACAGGAGTTCCCAAGTGCTTTCACTGAAGTTTGTTCATATACTGTGTATTGATTATGTAATATATCATAATTGCTTCTGTACATACTTAAAACTGTAATTTTTTAATGATGTGCGCTTCCTAGCTTTTTTGATCAGAGAATTTTTGGAGAGTACCAAAGAAGCAGGGGAATAATTTGCCAGTATTATATTTTCATACTGTTTGTCTCCCCTCCTCATGAATCCTACCTTTAACTTGGGATGTAGCAATACTGCCAGGCTCTGGCCTGCCCCAGCAGTGTGTGCGGTGAGGTACCGTCCCCTATCGTGTACACATCCCACTCCGGTTCCCGATCCCACCCTCCCCCACCACTGCTGCCACATGCAAGTATCAGTCAGCCTTGCCATGGCTATTCATTGTCAATGTAGAGAATGTACAGAGGACATGCACTCAAGCACTACATATCAAGTCCAGTTTTACTTTTCACTCATTTCTCCCCTGCAGCCGCAGGAATTCTTGTCTCAAACATCGAGGCAAATACTTTGACATTCTAGAAATTTGGGAGAGGGGTGGTTGAAATATCAGCTAATACACCGGATTTGAGGATTTCCTTGAGGCCTTCACTAAGCTGAACATTTTGATGCTCACTGTATCCCATTGGATTATTTTTGATAGCGGGAGGAAGTATGACTAATGTTAGAGCCTGAAACTGAAAATGCTGCTAAAATTTTTATATTGACAGACATTTTCTCGGTACTTCATTGTGATTTTTCATTAATCAACCATATTAAATTTATAATAAAAAAAA
>NW_006366966.1:0-810 GCF_000327345.1 Myotis davidii
GGGGGGGTTACAAGGCTTCAGATGAAAACAATTGGGAACACAAGGGAAGAGAGATTCAAAACGTCAAGATTTCTCTGAATTTGGTACATAATTGCCAATGTCACTCTCTGAACTAGTGAAGATTTAAAAGGTCTGTTTCTTCCCCAAATACAGACTGAGATGGGCCCTTAATGGCTGTACTTTCCAGAGATGACAGTTGGGACAGGTGGAAGGCCCTTCACATTGTGTGGGATTTGGTCACATTCTTGTGCCACACAGAGAAGTACAACCTTATCTTCATAGTTGCCATTAGGTCTGGTGTGTCATTGCTTAGGAGTCATTCCTGGTCTTCTCTCACAGTGGGATCTCCAATGGCACCGTCCCTCTACTGAGAGAGGTGACAGTCATACATAGCTGATGGTTAGTTTTGTGAATATCTTAAATGCTACAAACCATTGTGAAAGCTTTTCTCCGCTTCCTACAGCAATCCAGCCTATGTGCTCAATTCCTTCCCTGACTCCTGCTTTATTTTGCTATTGTAGGCACAAATTGCCTTATTTTTACATATCACATATTGGAGAGATAATAACTATCATTTGTAACTTACCATGTGCCAAACAGAACACATAGTGAATTACATTCATTATTTTATTTAATCCTACCCACAATTATAAGCAGAATTACTATTTCCATTTTTTAAATGAGGAAACAGAGGATAAGAGGGGTTAAATAACTTGCCCAAGTTTATGCAGTAGTATGAGGCCAAAGATTCAACCACTGATCTTACTTATGTATTCCATGACCATGAGTAGAAAGGGGCCCACCACTGTA
>NW_006366967.1:0-815 GCF_000327345.1 Myotis davidii
GTAAGGGCCTGCCCCACTAGTGATGGGAAGAGAAGAGGTTTAAAGGCAGAAGGACCACACATCTAGTTTGCCAGGGACTGTTGTGGCTTTGACCTGGTATCGTGATTAATAGTGTTCTCTTTACAAATACACCAGTTTGGACAATAAATTACATGATCACCTTAGTTAGAAGTGATGTTGAGGTGAGTAAGTAGAAGGGTGAAACAGTGAAAAAGAAACAGGTTTCTTAAATACAGTGCCCACTGATACCCATAGTTCTTTGATATCTTCAGCAGGCTGGCCTCAGGTACTGCCTCCTGGTTCAGATCTATTCTCCAAATTGAACTTATCATTTTGTTTGTTATTACAGAAAATGTTGCTGTTATAAAACTCTGTTTTGCATAGCTTGATGTTATAAAGACACCACAGGTAATGGCTACTTAATGTTTTCAGACTATTATTAAGGCCTATGGGACCTCATCTGAGAAACCTCAAGAAATTACAGAAGATGTTTGTCCTTAAAGGTTCATGATGGTAAAGCCCATGTTCCCTGACGGGGAATTGAATCCTCAAACTTTCAGCGTACAGGACGGCATTCCAACCAGCTGAGCCACGGGCCAGGCCTGTTCTTGCTGCTCAAATGTGGCCCAGGGCTCCTAAGGAAAGATCTTTCCCTCTGACGCAAATCATGACCTAACAAGAATGAGTCTTCCTAACAATGGAGCACCAGTGATACTGTACTTTTCATAACTAATCAGTGTTGCTTTCCAATAGTTGAAGAGATGCTTTCAAGGAAAAATAATCAAACAGGAGAAATGTGAAAAATAACATAAATG
>NW_006366968.1:0-815 GCF_000327345.1 Myotis davidii
ATTTAATGATGAGCACGTCCCCTCTCTTGACCTTCTCACAGCGTAGATATGAAGGCAAATGAAAACCCTGGGATCTCCTCACTTCATTCCTGCCTCCAACCTTATAGCCTAGTATTATGAGAGGCATTTAATCAAAGCATAGAAACAATTATAATAACACCCTGAAATTACATTCACATCTGCAATCGGAATTGCTAACATCTCGCCTCCCTCTACCATGCTCCTGTCGTCTGATTTCAGTTCCCTGTGGTGACTAAGAGTCTAGTCATTAATATCACACCCACCAACTTTATTGGAATTTACTGTCAGAAAGGTCCGTTTCCAGCAACTCCCTGAGCTGAATGGAGCTGCTGTGCCAGATATACTTATCCATTGCACAAGTCCATGCATTTTCTTTGTACTGGAATCACTTCCCAAACTTGGGCACCAACATGAGATTGCTATCCATTTTCTATGTGATAGGGTAGAAAGGCTTGGTTTAAAGTCATATGCTACCATAATTCGACCGACTACTAGAACATTATTGCCCACATTCTTACCTTTTCAACAACACTGGGATGATTTAGTAGTAATGTAATAGTAACAATGGCAACAACAACAACAACAACAAAACTACCCGTTTACAGGAACTGCTGGGAAGAGACACATAATGCAGACCCCACAAAGAACTAGTAATGAAAATCTGGAAAATGGGAAATTCTATAAGACAGATATTCCAGTTTCTTCCACAATTAAATGACTTGTGAAAGGCAGGGGGTGAGGGGAGACTAGTATAGATTAAAACAGGCTTTCTTTCTTTCTTTCTTTCTTTCTTT
>NW_006366969.1:0-815 GCF_000327345.1 Myotis davidii
ATGGAAATTCAGATATGGATGCCAGTCAGCTCTGCCATGGGGGAGGTTATTTTAAATTCAATCAGAGGAAGAGTCTTAAGGCTAACAAGGACTTGCTAATAGAGTTTTGTTCTTTTATTTTACTAATGAAGTGCCATTATTTTTCCTTGCATTTTACCTGCTGCTAATGCTTGATTTTGCTCATGCTTCTGTATTTCTCACACAGCATCTAACTGACTAAAAGCAGTGAATGGAGTCATTGCCTTTTCCTGTCAAGCAAGTTGTGGAATGCATCTGGTACTTAACAACCCATTGCTTTTTCATTTATTCTATCCCATTAACTATTACTACATCATAACAAAAAATGCTGTTTTGATTCAATTATAGGATAGGCCTCCCATTCCCATGGTATTTTGAGGCTGTAAATGTGAGAACTAATTTACTCTTCATTGAATAGCTATTTATTGAATCCATGTTTGGCTCAGCGGATAATTTTTATGGAAGGGACTTGGCCTAGAGCTTCATATATAAGGGGTTATGGCACTTACTAAGCTATGGAGTGGGTCACAGGACTGAGAAAAGTGTTGAGTCAGCAATAGATGTGAGGATGTGTGGGAGCTTTGAAAGCCAGATGGACTTTAGCTCTAAAACCAGATGTTGATACTGGATCTGCCCCTTAAACCTCTGATTTTTATCAAATTTGTGAAGGCAGTGGCACCACTTACTTTGAAGGCTCATCAGGACTAGCATTAACATATGAGGTAAGTTGCACATATTAGGAATTCTTAAGTAATGTGGGCTGGTGTTATCATCATCATCATCATCATCATCATCAT
>NW_006366970.1:0-815 GCF_000327345.1 Myotis davidii
CATTATATGTTCTTGCCTCTGTCAAATATTAATTGCCCATAAAGACATGGGTTTATTTCTGGGCTCTTTATTCTGAACCATTGATCTATATGTCTGTTTTCATGCCAATACCATAAAAAAGCAGCTTGACTACAGTGACTCCATCTTCTTTCTTCACTCTGGTCCTCAGATTCTAGGCAGCAAGACCATGATCAGTTATCACTATAAATATTTATGTGGAATTCTTTTGTTTCATAATACTTTTTAGGAATCTGGGTAATCGTGACTGTAGGTTATGAGATTATCTAGTTCAGATCTGCAAACACAAATGTCCACCATATCCTCAAATGCCAGTGGAGGTGGGGCATATAACAGTGGTAGGGACTGTGGAAAACGGAAATGCATCTTCCCAGTGTGAAGAGGGCACCTATTACTTGGCTCTGGCTGATGGTTGCTAGAACCTTCCATGGACCACAGGTTGCCAGTTCTTCCAACTTTTCAGAATATGCCAAAAGTCTGAATTTTTGTGAAATTTTCTGATTTAAAAATTTGGAACCAAAATCAAAATTAGAAAAACAACGACACCATTGCTTCTTCAAATCCATGCAGGCTGCCTCCAAGAGTCAAACCTCTTTATTTTAAAAACCAGTGCAGGAAGGGAAGGCCTAAAAAGTTGAAATGCCTGAGGCTAAGCAGGTCAGTCAGTGACGGAGCCAGAGCCAGACGTTTGGTCTCCAAGGGAAAATCAGATGAGGAAAAACACATCCCACTTCCCCCTCTCTGCCTCTGCCTTTGCTTTTCTCACTTGCAAGTTTCCTCCCAACCAAACTCAGGAA
>NW_006366971.1:0-815 GCF_000327345.1 Myotis davidii
TTTATATAACACCAGGCACTTTTCAAAGTATTTTATTTATAATATCTCATTTAAATAGTTCAACAAAACACCATAAATTAGGTCTTATTATAATTTTTCTCTTACAGACGAGGAAATTGAGGCTCAGAGAGGCTCAACAACTTGCCCAAGCATATGTGTAATAAATGGCAGAGCCTGAACTTGACCCCAGCTGAGCTAACTGCAATGCGAGTAGCTCTTTTCAGTGCAAGGCCCTGCTGGCACTATTCTAGTCGAGAAGAGCTCAATCTCAGCACCCCCGAAATATAAATCACAGAATGCAAACATCTCCCAGTTGTTTCACACTTGAGTATCTGTGACCTATGAGATTCTCACTGGTCTCTAAAAGAGGCAGCATTTCATGACACCTGCTCATAGCTATGATACCTTTACATCCCAGCAGCCAGACTTCTTGGATTCAAATTCTGGCTGCGCTGCTTCTGGCTGCACTAGAATGTAAATTATACAATGCAGGCATTTCTCTGTGTTTTGATCAGTGCAATAGTCTCATCACCCAGACTAGTGTTTGACACATTGTAGGTGCTCAATAAATATTTGGAGGATAAGAGCATGCCTCAGTTGTCATTTATTAAGTGGGATAATCCATGAACATACTTAGAACAGTGCCTGGTAACTAGTAAATGCTCAGTCAGTGTTAGCAGTTGTGACTAAACATGAGATTGAAGCCCTTGATCTGTGATTGAAGAGGCCTGTGGTCCCTTGCGATGCCAAGGATGAGGTTTGGTTATTTTAGGACAGAACCTTTCTCCCTCATTCTTGGCCTTTCTTGTTCTTCT
>NW_006366972.1:0-815 GCF_000327345.1 Myotis davidii
TCTTTAGCCCATTTTGCAAATGAGAAATTTGAAGCTCAGAGGGGAAAACATGGTTAGTTCAAGGTCACATGGACAGTGAGTAGAGAGGCCAAGATTTGAGCTCTATTTGACTGTCTAACTTCCACCCTATGCGACTGCCTGGCTTTGGCTAAGTGTGGATTCAACTTGTGAAAATGAGTTCATTCAAAGAAGTGGATTTGGTTACCACTGGCTTTTCATGCTTGGTAGGTGCTCAGTATTTACTGAATGGAGGAATGATTGATTTGAATGAAAATTACACCAATATTTACATATCATTTTCATACATTCCAAATTGTTGAGGGGGAAAGAAGTAGCTTACATAGCAGCTTACAACTAGTGTTACCTGCAAATATCACCCACCTGAGCTGCAATGGTAGTCTCTTTTCAGGTTCCTGGCACCTGCAACTGAAGTCTTAAGGCCCCACAGTCCATTGTTCTGCTTCTTTGTTTAAATGTTCAGTTTGTCTCTTCAGACACAGTGCCCAGGACATAAGTATAACAAATACTTGATAAATGATTCAGCAATTTTTATTTTTTTGAGCATCATCATTAAGTTCTGGGCCAATAAGAGGACCTCCAGTCCTATTGTCATTTCTATCTGAAAATATTAAACATGACCAAGACCAAGAATGACTATTGGGCAGGAAAAGGGGATGATAGTCACTGGGCTAAAGGTTGAATCTCATGGGTGTCATTAAAATAAACACAAAGAAATTCCTGTTACTTCTCTCTAGGATTGCTCCCTTAACCTTTCCTTCTCCAAATCTAGACTTCAAAGCTCCTAGAAAAAAAAA
>NW_006366973.1:0-815 GCF_000327345.1 Myotis davidii
AGGATTTTAGAGATGCTTAGGTGGGGCATGACCTAAAAAAGGTTGGGAACCACTGGTCCAAACTATTTGTACTTTATGGTTGATGGTAACTCTCTGTTCTGTCGTACATAGTAGAATCTTAGAGTTTTTTAGTAATTTACCATTGAGCCCAGTAATATATGCATATCTCAGAGTCAGGTGCCATTTGTAATGAAGTTCTTGTTTTTCTGTTTAAGCTAATGATCAAGGTGTCCAGTATTGAGGGGTTGGTTTATCAGAGAATCTATGGGGGAAAAATGTACAAAATGGCATAGACTTATGCATGAAGAAGTTAATTGTGTTTCTTTGATAGGGATATCTCTGTTCTTATAACACACACATCACAGCTCTGGAGATGCTTATTTTGCTGGTAGTCAAAATGTGGGTGAAGTATAACTTTTTCAAATTATGCACAGGTGACAGACAGGTCATGCTTTTAGGTTTTAAGAGTTAAATCCATTTATCTAAAGTGCTTCTTGGGTTGCTTTTATAATTAATAAAAACAAGAGCCTACATTTTATACGATTCATTATTGGCCAGGAACGTTACATAGGTCATTTTCACTTTATCTTCAAATGGTGTGCCTCTCCAGTTTTCAGATGAATTGCCCCAAACCATGCAGCTGGTATAAGTTGGAGCCACATCTGTCAATTCTAAATCTAATCCCTTTTTCATAAAGGTTAGGAATATTAAATATTGTTAACATTACATATGAAATTCAATTGGCATTTGCACCTCATATTAAGATGTACTTTATTAATAGCTTAAGAATGGTATAGCTATTATCTGAACACAGC
>NW_006366974.1:0-815 GCF_000327345.1 Myotis davidii
ATGCACAGCACAAATGAATGAAAATGCTCATTGTGCTGGACAGATGGATTGATGGGACAAACATCAAAGGTGTTCGACCCTCCCCTTATGCTCCAAGGACCAGGAGAATATCAGCAGACACCTATCTGTCCATCTCTTTTTTTCAGGCCTGTTCTCCCCTAAAGAACCGGGACCTCCCTGGTTTCCTGTTTGATCTTCTGACAGTCAATATAAGAAGAAAGTCTCCCTTCCTGAAGAAAAGGACTTCCCAATGCCAATGTCCTATTCACTATGGTATCCTCAGTGCTCAGCTCAGGGTGCCCAGGAAATAGCTGTTGCAGGGATGAATGAATGAGGTCACAGGGGCTGCTTTTCATTTCGAACAAGCCAACAGGGGAGGTAGGTTCAGGCTGATGGCATTTTGCTGTCCCTGGTGTGCACACACCCAGAATCCATGCTGTGGGCACCAGCCACCGTGGAACTTGTTCTTGTCCAGTCGGGGTGTGGACAGTGAGGGCATTTTTTGCACTAGGACTGCCCACTTAGTAAGCTGTCCCACCCAACGTGCAGCTCAGCTTGGAGCGTTTATTTGCTTGTTTGTTTGCCACTATTGTCCCTCTTCAGTGGAAGGTGAGCCTGTTCCTGCGGGCTTTTGAGCAGACACGTGTCTGTCCCTTGGGCCTGTGTGTTGTGCTAGGGAGGACTTTGCTGGTGCATCTGGTACCCGAAGCTCTCTTCGTAACTTGGCATCTGAAGACACTCAAGTAGAGTGGTGTTGATGTTAGACTCTCTGATTTTAGTACTTGCTGAGTCTTTGCAGCCCATTCCCTTAGGGC
>NW_006366975.1:0-815 GCF_000327345.1 Myotis davidii
TTCTGTCTGCAGCATCCCTCCTGCGCTCTGCATCCACACCTCCACCCCTGCCCCAGGCTAGGAGTGTTCTCTCTGGCCTTTTGGTTTCCTATCTCATCTGCCTTGAAGCAGTTATGCTTTGTCATTCACTTTTTCCCCAAACCTAGTTGCTTCCCAAAGGCCTGCGGGAAAAGTCTAAATTTCTTATAGGACATCCAAACTAACCTTGATTTACATTTTAGGTTTTTTAGTTTTCCCATTAAGGTGAAGGATCAGATGACCAAATGAGTCTAAGAGGACACAGGACCCTTCCCATTCTTGGATTCTTGCATTTGCCCTGGCAGCTGATGTCCCACTGCCTGATAGATATGGACACTCACTCCTTGCTCATGTAAACCTGAAGCTTGGCTCTCTTCAATGTCTCTCTTTACAAGGTCTTTAGAGTAACAGGAGTGATGTGTTTTAATGGGTGGGAAGGAGGTACTGTGACAAAGAATGAGGTGGGTAGTATAAGGATGCAGGAAGATAATAATTTAGCCCTGACATATATGTCAAGAGGGAAAAAGAAGAAAGAAAAAAATTCACCCAATACAAATACATTGTTTAGGCAGAGACACGGGTAGTACAACTAAAGGCAAGGGAAAGATGAACAACAACAAAAAAATCACAATCGTGTTTATCCACTTTTCTGAGAGGGAGAGGATATGTTTGGGGTGGGACACACAGAGGGCTTCAAAGGCCTTGGTAATATTCTCTTTTTAAGCCAGTGGCAGAGAAGTCAGTATTTGTTTTCTTGTTCATACACACAACACACATACATATATACAGCACATGAC
>NW_006366976.1:0-815 GCF_000327345.1 Myotis davidii
GTCCTCAGGCCTGTGCTCTATCCACTGAGCCAACCCGTCTAGGGCCTCCTCCCAGCATTTAAATCTGATAACATTGGTCTCTCAGCTTGAATGTGTTCAGTGTTGGGGATTTACTGTCCCCCTCCCCGCCCCCCAGAAATCCATCTTTGAATGTAGACATTTCTGAAGACGGTCTCCCTGTGCCTTCTGCTCGCTGATCACTCATTAATGTTCATGTGAACTAAGATTAAATTAGTTCTGTGTATGAGCACCCACAGGATCCTATGCTAGTGATACTGGGGCCATGAAATAAATGTGACACAGCCCCCTGCCCTGCACACACATGCCACACAGGATGTCACATGCTAAGTATCATACAAGAGTAGACAAATGCAAAAACAAAAGGGAGAGAAGCAGGTTTTATATAAAGGGGGGAGCTAGGAGCCATTTTCCTGTCCTTGACTTTCAAGGCTCAGCTTTGCAAAATTGGAAAAAAGAAAGTCTTTTGTTCCTGCACATAAAACAAGTCCCCAACTTCCCACTCCGGTGACTAACGGCGGCTGTGCCCGGCGCCTGGGGAGCTGTCTGTGCAGACACTCGCCTGTGCTCCTCTCCAGCAGGATTTGCAGGAGGAAGGGCTGCTCACTGGGCTTCCAACAAAGCGAACCCGTGATGCCAGGCTTTCCTTCACTGTACCTGCCTCTTGGTCAGGTAAACCTCCATCGCGGGTCCCCCTGTGGCCTCCATGCCATCACCAGCCCTCAACCTTCTTAGATTCCCCCTCTAAAGGCAATTTGTTTTGCTCTGGCCGGTTGGGCTCAGTGGATAGAGCATCA
>NW_006366977.1:0-815 GCF_000327345.1 Myotis davidii
CTTGGCTGTGAGTAACAGAAACCAGAAAAACAGAAGGTTAAACAAATGAAGGCTTTTATTTCCTTTACACTACGTGATGTTGGAGCGAGGCACCACAGGCCTGGTATGGTGGCTCCCTGCTACCGATATACCCCAGGTTCCTTCTGTGCTTCCATTCCGCCATCCTTAATGGATGCTTGTTGCCTCATGAGCCCAAGCTCATCACCACATCCAGCATCACATCTACTTTCCCAGAAGAAAGAAAAGAAAAGGCAAGGGAAAATATTTGTTGGCTGGGTGTGTGCTCCTTTTAAAGAAGTTCCCTAAAATTCTCACCCAGTGATGTTCACTTATATCTCATGGATTAGAGCACATGGCCACTTCTATTAGCAGGGGGATATTGTTAAGAAATTTAGTACTTGGGGTTTTTTTTTAAAGGCACTTTGCTGTTCCAAATGGAAGATGGTAAGAATGGAGAAAATTATGAATTTTTGCCACAGACAGCATAGACCCAAATTAGTATTATTTAAAGAAGAAATGCAATTTGAATAGTCCAAATTTGAATTGGCAAGCAAAAAACTATTTTAACAGTTCCATGGTAGATGGGGTACTATAAAATAGTGTGATGACATAACACAATAGGATTGTCTTCATACTAGAAAGCTATAAAAATCTTTGGAATTATTCAAGGTAAACAGGGAGTTATAAATAAATTCCATGGGAAGAGCTGGCTCAGGACTGCAGTGGTCAAAAATCCAATGTACTGTTTGTGGGTTCTTTATTAAATGTTGATTCTCAGTAAGTACCGATTTTGAATTATAAGTAATCTTTTTTTT
>NW_006366978.1:0-815 GCF_000327345.1 Myotis davidii
CACAAGCAAGGGAGACACGGAAGTGATGTTCTGACTACAAAAATAATTTATTATATAAAAAAATGAGATACCATATTCTTCATCGATTCTGTTTCCCTGGCCGCGCATCTCTGACAGTCAAACACAGGCAAGTTTTATGGGAAGGCACAACGGTTATTGTTTTCCACTTTAGACCATTGAAACCAGCCTGACCCACATCTGCACCAAGCACTTAAATGCGTGTATATTCAAACTGCAACTGTAGCCCCAAGACCTCCACTCACTTGGTCCCAGTTTCTGATTCTGCGTCTGCTTTGCTGGAAGCCTTAACACTTTGGCTTGACTTATAGCCTTCTGTGGCTTGTATTTTGTGTCTCAATCTCTAGAGTCTGCCTTTTCTAATTGATTCTCTTTATATTAGTCAAATATCTTCCAAGTACAAGTAATAGAAACCCAACTCAAACTTAGTTAATAAAAGTGAATTTATTAGCTCCTATAATAAGAGTCCACATTTCAGGTTTAGCTTAGCCCAGGGGCTCAAACTATGATTCCAGGCCTCTAGCAATTGCCTCTGCTTTACTCTGGGTTGGTTTATTTTTAGCCCCCTTACTGGTAAAAGTCCCCACTTCTCCTCCTCCAGTGTTGAGATTTTGAATTGAGCCTCCTTGGTCATGCTGGTTTATACATTCATCCCTGAGATTAAGGATAGGAAGGATCATGACATTGGAAAAAACCCAGAGTGATTTACAAGAGGGATGGTTTCTTACAAGAAATTTGGGGAGCTTATATTAAAAGACTATTTATATCAAACAATTAGGGCAGTGATTCTCAAATTT
>NW_006366979.1:0-815 GCF_000327345.1 Myotis davidii
GTGAATGGGCTCCAGCCACGGAAACGCGGCCCCAGGTTGAGACCCCCGCTGCTTTAAATGGTTTAGTATCTTGGCGACGGTCTGAGAAGTCACCGAAGATGTGTTGGGCGTTAGGAGATCTGGGTCCAAGTCCCAGCCGGGTTACCCACTAGCTGGGCTGGTGGCACGGCTCCCTGAACCCCGTTCTCTCACCCGGTTAACAGAACCGAGTCTCGTGGCTCAGAAAAGACATGGCCCGAGTCCAGAGTCCAACCTGCAGGTCTGGAGGGCCCATCGCCCGTGGCCAAGGTGCCATCGCGCCTCTCCATGCAGTTCCCTGGCCTGGCAAACAAGAAAGCCAGCGGGGGGTGACGATGGCGAAATGGAGCTTAATGAGTAACCCCAGGGACCGGCCAGGTGGGTGTGTGGCGGCCTGCGGCAGCGGGACAGCAGCTGGTTGACGAAGGTGGCCCTCGGAGGGGACAGGTCAGTGCCAGGGCCCGTCCCTCTCGCCTCATCGGATGCGGCCACCCTGGCTCTCCTCAGCCCATCCTCTTTCAAGCCGGCAGCTCTTGGAGCCCGGCCCCTCTGGGTGTGAGGCCTGGTGCTGCCGCTGCTGTGTGACCGTGGGAAAGTGACTTGACCTTTCTGAGCTAAGTCGGATTCCACGACGGAGAGTTCATTACCATCCTCGCCGCCCCAGGGTGCTGTCAACATTCCGTGACGTCATGACGTCATGCTCCCAAACCTCGGACGCTGCCATTTTGGTCACATCGCTGTCTGTTATAAGAGTGACAATGACAACAGTAACAACGGCAGCAGTCAACGCAGAGTCC
>NW_006366980.1:0-815 GCF_000327345.1 Myotis davidii
TATGTGCCCTGACTGGAGATAGAACCCACAACCTTCGCTTATGGGGAGGATTTTCTAACCAACTGAGCTACTTGGTCAAGGTCTTAACTCCTTGTACTTTCAACCTTAAATTGCGTAGTCAGGAACCAAAAATAAGTATGAAAGCCTCTGAACAGGTGATATAGCTTTAGACTTTACTGCAAGCCATTGGCTTTATAAAAAGCCTTTAATTTGGAGCTTTATGGACTTTAAAACTGTATAGAATTCCAACAGCTTTGGTTATCTTGATTGTTCAGCTGTCTTGTATAAGAACTGCGAATTTGAGGTTCATTGACAGAAGGTTCTTTGAGTATATAGAAGCAGATTTCACTCAGCAAATTTGAATGACTGCTCTGAGCCACATACTTTGTTAGTCTCTTGGGACTATGAAGAGACCTAAAGACGTGAAAACATGTTCTCTTTTGGTAATCATGCAGCTTGAATGGCTGCAGTAGAGAATGAAGGGGAAGGAAGATAAGAGGTGAAATTAGACAGTGGGCATTTAATGACAAGTCTTTGTTCAATATAAGGGACTTGTACTTTGTCCTATAGTGAAGGAGTCAGCAAACTATAGCCTCTTGCCACCGCAATAATGCGAGTTGTAGTCTTTTTGCTGGTGGAAGTTCTTGCCTTCAATTTGTTTTTTTTAAAAAAAGGCAAAATCTGTGTAGAGCAATAAAGTGGTGAGCGCAATAAAAATGAGTTATACCTGTGTTGGGTTTAACTAGTTAACTGTCATGCATCCAAAACAGAAACCATCCCAGCTTGTGTCTATAGATGCTTATGGCATACAAAGG
>NW_006366981.1:0-815 GCF_000327345.1 Myotis davidii
TGGCTCACACTGTTTGCCCCACCTTGGTGATTCTCTGATAACCCACCCCACCCAACTTGTGAGCTTACTGAAAAAATGTCCATTGTCTTTTTCATACAAATGGCCTGTCTTGGCTCATACTTCAGAGTTCCGTAAAATCTCTCAAACAAGCAGCATCTGGCTTTAGCATGGCCTGTACCTCTTGCTAAGTGGCCCCAGGTGTGGCATTAGCAGCAGAAAGCCTTGGTTCACAGGTTGGCCTCACCTGGTCACTTGTAAGCTCATCACAAATATGCAGCTCACTTTGCAACTCATGCAGGGTGCCCCCAGGTAGAACACAGGGGGCTGCTGACCTTAGACAGCACCTCCCAGGAGGCCCCAGAGCCAACACACCTGCTTGACAGCTTCAGATCACATTGAAGCTGCATCCAACCACCTCCATAAGCAACATGCTCAAGGGGCAGACTCAGTAAGTCCTACTCTGTGGTGTGGGACCCTGCACAGCTGATCCTCCCATGGTGGTTAGTTGGTGCTGTCAGCCACTCCTTGCATTTGACTAGCCTAGAGGTAAATCCCTTCCATTGATGTGACAGCAGCAATGAAGGCTCAACTGCAACAGGAAAGTGTACAATATACACAACTCACAGTGGGCATTGCTCATCTGGAGTGCCCAGCTTGGATGATCAGGGAGGCTGTGCCAGTGGACCAAGAATACCTCCTACATAAGGCCACTCTACCAAGCCTGGGAGATGAAGCAGCTCTACCTAACACATAGAAACAAGTACAGTGAGGCTGCCAAATTGAGGAGAAAAAGAAACATGTTCCAAATGAAAGAA
>NW_006366982.1:0-815 GCF_000327345.1 Myotis davidii
TCACCCTCAGAGTTTAGACTAGGAACATGAGCAAATAGTACAGAGTAATGAGAAGACACACTTTCTCCAGAGCAATGACCTGAAAACATTCCATATGCATTTCCAGGAAACACTTGACAGAGAAGCCTTGAGAGGCTGTTTTTCCCCAGAGATTTGTCAGGAGGCAGAAAGGGAATGTGGAGGGGAAATTGAAGAAGAACAAGTGTCGGGAGATGGAGTTACCAAGGCGTAGGAGGTGCTAAATGGAAGAAGCAGAGAGGAATCCACAAAAATTATTTCAAAAACATCGATGCTGTGCAGAATGGTTGATTAACCAAGTGCCGAATCGCTCACCCATAAACCCAAATCCCTCTTTGCCAAAGTAGGGAAGCTGAAACGCAATAACACACTCTTGACCAGGAGATAACCATCTGTCCCTCAGAAGAAAATGACATGGTGCTAGTTTGTTCCCTAGATAACACCAAACAATGATTCCTGGAGATGGGCCCTTCCCCAGGAGGCTCTGACCCACAAAGCTACTTGAGTCACTGTGCTGAGACGCATTAACTTTCAAGAAACACCTCTGGCACAAGACAGGACACCAAATGCCCAGCTGGCCACCTTGTATGCCAGTCTGAGCGACTCGATCAAAGCTGGAGTTAAAATTTATTCATTCATTCAATTCATTTAAGAAGCATGCATTGAGCAGTTAAGCACTGAGATCAATGTTACAGATGCAAACATGGACGACATGATCTAGGTTCAAAAAATCCATTTGGCACATGATCTCACTCAAATGTAGAATCTAAGTAACAAATTAAACTGATGAGCTGAGT
>NW_006366983.1:0-815 GCF_000327345.1 Myotis davidii
TCATATAAACTTCATTTTCCCTTTCTGTCTCTGAAACTTTCATGTATGGAGCTGTCTCTGACTCTTTCATGAATGTAGAGTTGCCACACATATGTGACAATTAAATTTTGCCATTTTATTTTGTCACTCTGTCTCATGTTCATTTGATTATTAGACCAGGTGAAAGAACCTAGAAGGATAGAGAAAAGTTTCTTTCTCTTCCACATTACTATGATATTTTTAGTTCAGGAAGTCAAAGTATTTACTCTTTCTTGCAATTAAATCTCATCTTTAAGTCTGATTATTGTGATTTGCATATCTAAACAGAAGTCATTAATAAATATGCTTAACTGTTGAGATTGAGATGAGTTCTATGGTTTTATAACACATTTCCCTCCAGGTTATCATGGATGCTTTAATCCTGAGTTATAGCTACAGATTTACCCGATTAAATAAGTATTCAGCACATACTTCTCCATCTCAAAAAGAGATGAAACTTATCTCCATGATATATGTCATTAAATGCTATATTGAATTCTAGGTAGACTACACTACAACATTCTCTGAATTGCTACCCAGTCTAGGTTGGTACCCCTTTAAAAAGTAACTTTGAAAAGCAAGTGAAATGTAATGGTTATGAGCTTAGACTCAGAAGTCAAAATGCTTAGATTTGAATGCTGACTGTCAGTTTCTTCCTGTGAGAGCTTATGGAATATCCACAAACTCTGCCTCAGTGTCCTCTTTTGATAAAAAGGGGTGTTTACAATTATCTCAAATGGCTGTTGTAAAGTTTAAAGGCATGTGTGTGCTTGTAAAAAGCGTTAGAGCACTTAAAA
>NW_006366984.1:0-815 GCF_000327345.1 Myotis davidii
TTTATGAAATGTAATATTCTCTTTGGATAGACTGACTCCAACTCAGCGGGAGATGCATGAGTCAGTCCCACCTTACCAACATGGTGTGAAAGTGAACTTCTCCTTAGGTGGAAAATGTAAGTGCCGTTTTAAAAAGAAAGATGAAATGGTTGGCAGATAAGCAAGACTAACATCCAGGACAGTTCTGTCTGGTTAATCTGATGCTGTTTCCTCTCACCAAGCACCATGTGACTGTGTTATGTTTCAGAGTTTCCTGCTTCCATGGGCATGCCATGGTTTCCTATCTTGAAGATTCACTTTTGCCACCCTCTGACCAAAATATACTTTGTATCTCCCTGTTTTAAAATCCAATTTATCTACATATCCTCCTACAGGGAATTCCATGTGTTTCCTAAGATACCATGTCTTGATTTCCCCACAGATATTAAAATTGATCATTTGGGCCTTCATTATGTTTTGTCCTTCTCTTTGGTGTTTCTGTTGTATGTTAGAGTTATTTTGCTTTTATACTTGTGATAAAATAATATTTTACATTAAAAATTAATGAACATTTAGAATGCACTTGGTAGTGTTCTAAGCACATTTAAAACACTGAATCTTTAAAGAACTTTACATAACTATGGGGTTGTATATGCTTTACTTCCTTTTATCATAAGATAATATTCTTACCCTTGATGGGAACACATATTATCCTGCTCCAGTCACTCTACCAGTACGCAGGTGAGCCTGAAATCAAACCCATATTTAGGATCAAGGGCTGTTTCTTATTCATTTTGTATTTCATGTGAGATTGAGTATACTATTTCTCAAATAGT
>NW_006366985.1:0-815 GCF_000327345.1 Myotis davidii
ATTATAATGATGGATATATGTCATTATACATTTGTTTAAAACCATGGACAGCATCAACAACAAACCCTGAAGTAAACTATGGACTTGGGGTGATAATGATGAGTCAATGTAAGTTCATTTTTGGGGGGCGGAAATATTACTCATTCTGGTGAGTAATGTTGATAATGGGGCAAGCAACACATGTTTTGGGAGCAGAGGTTATGGGAAATATCTGTACCTTTCCCTCGATTTTGTTGGAAACCTAAAACTGCTCTTAAGAAATTAAAGTCTTAAAAAAAGAAAGAAAAAGTACAGACATATTTAGGGGATAATATGGAGGTCATTTCAAGAAAAGAAGAAATTTCATATAAAAGAGAGGCAGAAGATTCTACTTCTGACAATACTTTAAACTATCTCTTGGAAACTATCAAAATGGCAGCCTCTCATCCATCTCTTCCTGAATTATCAGAGGCCCTTACGGTAAAAGTGGTCCTAAATTCCTTACTTGCCTCTCTGGGTTTCTATCTTCTCCCAAATCTTAGCCCCATAATTTTTCACAATGCTTACTAGATTTGTAGTGTCTTTTCTGTTTTTTATTGATGTGTGATTGGCATATAACATTATATTCATGTAGACTATACAACATAATGATTCAATATTTGTACATATGTAATGCAAAATGACCACCACAATAAGTCTAGCTAGCATCTGCTGCCATAATTTTTTTTCTTGTTATGACAACTTTTAAGATCTACTCTCTGAGCTAATTTCAAATGTGCAGTACAGCATTCTGATGTCTTTAAATACTATATAATAAAGAGGTAATATGAAAATTG
>NW_006366986.1:0-815 GCF_000327345.1 Myotis davidii
ATCTTATCCTCTTTGCCAAATAATTTAGTAGTTATGAAATCAGGATTCAAGCTCATGTCTGACTCTATATACTTCAACCATTGACTCAAAATTTTCTCGGATAATATAGAAAATGATCTCTTGGAATTTGATATACCAGAATTTTTTTGGGGGGCAATTAAAAGTATTTGATGCTCTGAAATTGGCACCTCTCTGCTCTGATTTTATGTTCTTTAGGCTAGATGATCTCATCTTTAGGTGATACCCCACAGGATTTCCACATGCTGTGGGTCTAAACGCACATGATAATGGGATTAAATTAACTCTGGAGACCAAAGTTGAAGACTAAGGGAGCTCAGAAATTTGGCAGGCAGGTATAAGGAAAAACTGTTCTTGAAGAGAAATATACATTATAGATGAGATATTTCCTAGTCAACACTATGTACCTTTCCTTTCGGATAGAACAGCTTAAAGAGAATGCTAGTGTGGAAAGCTAAAGGCTAACACCCAAATCTTGGTTTGGGATTGACTGCAATGGAGGGGATATGATTTATAGTCAATGTGAATCTGTAGAGTAGCTTAAAATGGTACAATAGTTACATAGTAGAACAGGCATTCATAATATTATTCCAGATATATATTTACTCGTTTGTGGTTCTTACACAGATAAGATATTCATGGGCAGTGTTGTATATGTTTTGTTTTACAAAACAACTAGATAGTCCTAACAATTAAGGTCCCCTTTATAAGATCTAGAATCACTTGTTTGTAGTGTTTGGCCTTTGTTATAGATTGTATAACATAGCAATTTTCAACCGTGTGCAGCAAGAATTTTT
>NW_006366987.1:0-815 GCF_000327345.1 Myotis davidii
AAAAGAGAAAAAAAGAGGAAACATATAGAAGAAATAAGTTAGGGGATGAAGAAACCCATAATTCTCTAAATACAAACCAAGTATTCCCATGGGGAGGATTCAAAAGAAAATAATTCCACTACTACATGCCAGGAAGGGGTTGACATGTTACTCAGAAACACAGACATTCTGAACACTCATTTTGTTAGAATTTTTTTGCAATTATATTTATTTAAACAATAAGCAACTCCCGATTTCTTATAGAGCCTAGACTTTTTACCATAATACTCTGACCCCTGAAATAACCTATATGTGACAGATTCAGTTGGTACTGTATAACTGAGCAATTATGACATTAATTTTGCCGTGCTACTACGAGAAAGACTCAACTCTCACTGGGTTCTTTCCAGTTCATGCAAAGCTCTTCTCTGGCCTGTGGCTCAGGAGAGTTTTTGAACTGGCCTCAGTTTGAAGCCATTTCAATCACATACACTTCCTATTATTTGGACTGTCTTCCCCTCCCCGGAAGTTGAGGTTAGATGAATTGAATGATAGTAAAATGTGCTAATATATTGCTTGCAATTATGACCCTATAAAGCTCCCAAATTTCCTATAAATGCACTTGATTAAGTAAAAGGCATTATAGTGGTCTTGATTGCCTGTCTAGATTTATGCAGAAGGTGAGGAAGAGAAGCCAGTCTGCAGGGTGATGGGGCGTGAATGACAGACCTGATCATGAAAGGAAAGTGATTGATGAGAAGAACTGGGGAAGTTCTCACAGCATATCAGGTTGCCTTAGACCTAGGAAAGGAGTATATGTACCAGAAGGATAATTA
>NW_006366988.1:0-815 GCF_000327345.1 Myotis davidii
ACAGCCTTTCTTGGTCATCCAACTAATCAAACATTCATTCAATAAAAACATGAGTGCTTATACTATCCACTGTGCTAAAAGCAAATGATATAATTTTGGACACTATAATATGGCCCCAACACTCAGGGAAGATATTTTCATAAGGAAACAGGCTCCTCATCACTTACTATTGCTTTCTTGTCATCACTTACTTGCTTGGCTCCTCTATGTCTCCATCACAGAATATCTTAGATACACCTCACTTTTGTGTTCATCTAGCATATCATTGTTCCATATGTTCTTGGAATATCTACTACTTTTGCCCTGCTGTCTCCACATATTTTTAACTATGCCACTAAATTCTGTTCTGTGTTTATGCTATAACCAAGTGTGCTCTAACCAAGTATGAAGCAAACTAAAAATTATAGGCAATGCCCTTCTTAGCTCTTCCAAGCCACTAGACTGTGGAATAAACTGTCAGAAGTTGTTCATGCTGACAAAACATTCAATCCTCAAATTCCCTACCAGTATGAAAATTTTAAGGTAAATTAATTACATAGTATATTTACATGCTATTAATATTAAAATTATTTTTGCCTTAAAGTACAGACTCATCTCCACAGGTCAATGGATGAAGCTGAATTCATTCCATTTCATGGGAGGATGAATGTAGAAAAAATAGCTCAAGTGCACCAGTAAGTCAGTAGCACTACTTGAAACTTGTATAACATCATTATCCTCATTTTGAGTTTAGTTGTTAAGAGTCAAAATTTTTTTCCTGGAATTTTCATGCTGATGATTACAATATAGTCCAGTGATGGCGAACCTATGACACG
>NW_006366989.1:0-815 GCF_000327345.1 Myotis davidii
TGCTTCTCTGTCTCTGGATGTAGATATTAATTTTCAATTTGCCCAGCTTTTTTCTTGTTGTAATGATGTTACTACAGTCATGTGCCACATAATGATGTGCATAGATAATGCTGGCATACGCCTAGGTGTGCTTTTGGCTATACCTTCAGGTTTGTGTAAGTACACTATATGATGTTCACACAGCGATGAAATTGCCTAAGAAAGCATGTCTTACATGTCCCCATTGTTAACTGGTGCATGTCTGCACTGCTCCTTTCAGCTCTACATCTCTGAGCAAAAACTCAAAGCCACTCTGGATGCAATTTTTTTCTGATTTTGTGAGACTTACTGTGTTTGCATTTTAGTGTGCAAAGTGCATAAGAATAATTTATGTTATGATCAGGTTATCCTATATATTTCATTAGTCAAGTTGGTCAATCATTTAAATTTTCTGTAACAGTGGTCAGCAAACTTTATGTAAATGTTAGATAGTAGGCTTTGTTGGAACTATCAAGCTCTACAGTTTTAGTGCTGTAGCAACTATAAATAACACATAAACAGAGGAATGTGACTGTGTCCCAATAAAATTTTACTTATAAAAGAATCAGTAGTGGTCAGATTTGGCTTCTGAGCTATAGTCTGCTGACCCCTCTTCCAATTACCTTTTGTTTGTTTTTTGTTTGTTTTTCACACTGCTTGTCCTGTCAGTTACTGAGTTGTGTTAAAATCACTAATTACAACTGTGGGTCTGTGTATCTAATTTCTGTTAACTTTTATTCATATACAGTTAATTCTAATTATTCTCAGTAGTTATGTTCTAAGTTACCACGAACACT
>NW_006366990.1:0-815 GCF_000327345.1 Myotis davidii
TTTATGATTATTCAAAGTATGTGTATACATTTTTGGGATGCCCTATATGTAATACACAAAGACAGAAAGTGCAAGAGGCAAGAGGACATACGTAGGATCGATCTAGGATATGTGACATGTTACCAATGGGAATCCTGGGGAGAAAGAGCAGAGAGGATCTGGAGACATGCAGCCAGACTGGGCGGTCTCAGTCAGTACTGAGCAGAGTGGATTTAGATGGACTCATAACAGAAAGTCGGAAGTCAAGGGTCAAGAGTGAAAGGTAAGTTTCCTTCTGGGTGATGGGGGTGTCAGTATGCGTGACTTGGGAGGAATGAAATTCAGAACGACATCAGAAGCTCTCGGCAGCAATATCAGGCGCTAAAAGATAAGGACAAGGTTTGTAAGGGAAACTATTTCAAGACTAGAGTTCAAGTTATTTTCAGAGTCATACATTTTACTTCTTATGCAACTTTTTGACTAGCTTCTTTGCAGAAATACTACAGCAAAATAGGATTGAAAATGAGAAAAATGTCATAGGACTTTAAAAAATCAATAATAAAAAATAATCCTGGAATGATAGCTATTAGCAGAGCTAGAAAGCAACAACTTGAAATTAGAGCAGTAAGTCCATGGTCTCCAGGAAAAAAAGGGCCTCAAAAATGGATACATTACAAGCAAGAATAGACTAACAAGATGAATGTTCTTATGTACTAGTATTTTATTTAACTTTTGAGTTATGGGAAATAAGGCAAGTGTCATTTTTTAACAAAGAGAAAGAAAAGTAATTAAAAACTCCAAGAGCCCTACCTGGTTTGGCTCAGTGGATAGTGTCA
>NW_006366991.1:0-815 GCF_000327345.1 Myotis davidii
TTTTCTATACTGTTTAAATATTTTCACAACAAAGCTATATCATTGTTATAACCTAAAAATATTAAGAGTATATTCATTCTGAAGAGATGAAAAGAGAACCATTGTTACAATTTAATCATATGAATGTGCAGAAGAACATACCAGACAGCCACAGGATTCCAGAAATCCAGCTGCACTTCTAAAACATAAGATGCAAAAACAGATGCTGCCCACAAGGATAAGGTAAATAGGGATGAAGCACAAGGATTCTATAGAACTCAAGTGCACAGAGCAGCTGAATGTACTCTGCTAAACTAGAAATCCAAGCCCACAAAGTGCCCAAGGACAGCAAAACCTAAAAACTAATAACAATACACATATTATGCACAGGGCTTTTATATAAGTTGGATGTTTATTTGCATTGAAATCTTGGTCCTTTAACAGTTTATAATGTTGCTTTTTAACTCTATATATGGGGGGCAGGGGTCTTTAAAAATGATTTCCCATGAACTCTCCCATCCCTGTAATCCTACAAGTCAAATTTTAGTCTGAGCAAGTGGAGAATGCATATCTTGGTTAAAAATTTAAAATACACTGGGTTTTATCTGACTTACTATTTTCTTAGACAAAGTATCAAGTGCATATCAATAGCACAATCATCATCCAAATTAATTCCTCTTCTGCCTTAATGAGTAGAATAAACAGGATGTGAATCATAAATGTATTCAGAAACTGTAGCACAGAATGATATACCAGAACTCATACTAGAAATTCTCCCATGATGCTACTGAATCTCAATACAGTCTCCTATATAATAAAAGCCTAATATGCTAAGT
>NW_006366992.1:0-815 GCF_000327345.1 Myotis davidii
CTCACACACACATGCTCACACTCTTACACATGCGCACGGACACACACGCTCTCATGCTCTCACACATACACACACATACACACTCTCTCATGCTCTCACACACACGCTCTCTCACGCGCACCCATGCTCACACTCTTACACACATGCGCGCTCACACAGAGTCTTAGCTCCTCTCGCACGGTCCCCTCCAGCCCTGGGCAGCCTTTCTCGGGGCGCGGCCTCCTTCGGGCGGGCAGGTCTCAGAAAGCAGCTTAGAGGCGCGGCGCCCAGGGCAGGCAGCGAGGAGACCCACGTGGTGCACACATAGCCCTTGGCTACGTCAGATAGGAGACCCGGGCTGGTGCCCACACTCCCATTTCCGGCCTCCCCGGGTCACTCACGCCCCCTTCGTGTGTGTGACCCCTTGTCAGGGAGAAGCCCGCTCCCGGGTGGAGTTGAGGCTCCCTGTGAAGAGATGAGAGGGCGGGAGGTGTGTCACGGGAGAGGGCGGACTGTGAGCTGAGGAATGCGGCCCAGCACCTCGCCCGCCCGCATGTGATGGGGAAGGAGGGAGTGAACTCTTCCCTGGCATCTGCTCTGAAGACGCCGCCCTGGGTGACTGTCCGGGGGCCGCGGTGGCGCCAGGACACTGGACAGAGACGTCTGCTGTCCTGAGGCCCCTCGGTGTTGTAGGGAGTAACTGTCCTGTAGAGAATGAGTGGCCCCGGGGGTCAGGGCCGTGCCTGAGGAGGTGACACTCATGAGTCTGCGTGGAAAGAGCCCCCGCGTGAAGGTTGGAGGAGGAGCAGGGCTGAAGGGGCGGCCTGTGTGCACGC
>NW_006366993.1:0-815 GCF_000327345.1 Myotis davidii
CCACCTCTCCTCTTGATCCAAACCCCAGGCAGAACATACTACTTTCTGTCTCCCATAGCTGGGCTCTGTGAGACAATGCAGGTTATGTGCTATTAATCTTCTCCTTTCAGAGCTGTATTAGATAACATTATATATAAACACTTACACCTTCCTTACCAAGACAGGTAGAGACCATGACTGCCCACAGCAAAGTAGCAGGTGTCATGCTGGCAGCTCTCCCTGGGGGGTGAGAAGTCTCTTGCTCTGATCTGGCTTCTCCTCTGTGCTTGGTGACAGGAAATGGTATCATAGGTAGGAGGAGTTTCGCAGAGAGGAGTCTTCCCAGTACATATTGGTCTCTCTTTCAGAAAATAGGCCTTGATTATAATTTTAAATGAAAGTGAGAAATGTTTTCAGAGTTCTTTTATTCTAGAATGAAAATAGAGAGGAAAGGAAGCTGACATTTATTTCTGATATGACCTAGTTTAGGAGAAAAGGTTGGAGCTGGAATGGTGAGCAGAAGTGTCAGGTTTCATTTGCAACAATGGCAAACTCTGTAACTTTTGTTTTCTTCTTTTGAAAATAAAAATGGCAAAGCAACTATGATAAATATGAATAATTGATTACGGGTAACAAGAATACACTTGTTATATTTATATATTGAATTTTTATATTTTGACAATTTCTCAAAATAAAGGAGAAAAAAATACATGTTTTGACTAAAAAAAGCAGTGACAAGCTCGGAAGCAGTTCATATCATGTCTAATGGTGCCTACTTTCCCACAGATACTTAAAATAAATTAGTCCTTCTTTGTGCTGTATCAGGAAACTCTGAA
>NW_006366994.1:0-815 GCF_000327345.1 Myotis davidii
CTTCCTGCCCTTTGAAGTCCCAAACCACAACCCCTTTTCTCCTTAGCTTAAGAATGACGTGTAAGTCTGTACTGACTAATCTGTCCTCTAATCTTATATTGTTAAGACACACAAACACACACACACCCATACATAATACATGCTAAGCTTGGTCATTTTCTCCTGATAATCTGATTCATATCATTTTAATTATTTTACCAGTCAAAAGAACTAAGAAAGGAAAGGGGAATTTCCCCCTTCCCCCACAATACAAATGACCAAAGCTCACTCAAGAAGTAACAGATAACCTGAATAACACTGTATCTACTAAAATAATTGGATTTGTAGTTAAAAACCTTCCCATAAAGAAAACTACAGGCTCAGATGTCTTCACTGGGGAGTTCTACCAAAAGCTTAAGAAACAAATAATACATATTCTACACAAACTCTTCCAGATAAGAGAACACAGATGAAAAAAAAAGAGCTTTAACAGAATGCTAGTGGACTGAATCTCACTATATATAAAAAGGATAGCGCCTCATGAACAATTGGGGCCTGAGGGTGTTTCAACAGCCCAAAATCAATATAATTCATTTTAATAGACCATAAAAGCAAAACCATGTGCTCAGCTCAACAGATACTGAAAAATAATTTGACAAGATTCAAAACCCATTCATCATAAAAATTCTCTAAACCAGAAATAATAGAAAACTTCTAGAACCTAATAAAGGTCATCCATGAAAACTGACAGCTAACATCAGACTTAATGGTGGACGTCTGTCTGCTTTTCCTCTAGGACATCAATTTTTAACCTTTTTCATCTCATGGCACACAAA
>NW_006366995.1:0-815 GCF_000327345.1 Myotis davidii
AAAATTTCTTTTGATGAGGTTAAAAATGTTCCTGACTCTTAACGAAAAAGTGGGTCATCGCCTATATTTAGAAATACAAGAAAAATCAGCATATGAAAAAATTTTATGAGCTCATCCTTCCACCAAATTCAGTATCACTACTTCTATTCCTTTTAAGAAATAGGGGATTATAAATCATACATCACATAACAATAGTAAATACTTTCAAGATAATCAAGTTCATTTATCCCTGTGAATTGCAGGCCTTTAGTTTTAAAAGTGTTCAAAAAGCAAAAGTTAAACAAGTAATCATCATTATGGTGTTACTGTCAAACACCCAGTGGTGTGAGTTTGCTGGATAGATTTTGGGGGAAAAAAACGTTTCCAAGGCTCCTGGTCCAGGTATAGAAGACAGGAAAGCATTCTGCACAATGAATGGAGAGTCGGCAAGGACCTACATGTCCCTCCCTCCAACGTAGGAAGGTTGCCTGTTCTTCTCTTTCCAGCCACATAGCTTTCTGTCTAGGAAACAAATGAAGTCAATGCTAGCTTTTGGTAAATCATTGCCAACTACAACCAAGGACCAATGAAGTTAAGAGAATAAACCTAATTTTGGTACATCAGCATAAAACTGAAGAATTTTCTATGGAGACTCTCCCCTAAAACTCACCCTTTATGCCCAGCCTTTAAAATCCCTCAAAACAAAGGTCCAGTACTAGCTCTCCCTCCCAGAAGCATGCCTGAGACCCCCCACCCTTCTTTCCCTGCAGACACGCATCTCCTAAATTCTAAGGGACCCCATAAGTCTTGCAATCAGGGTAGCAATGGGCAATGGC
>NW_006366996.1:0-815 GCF_000327345.1 Myotis davidii
CTTGGGCGAGTGAGTTGATCCTGCTGAGCTTCAGTTCCCTTATGGAGTAAATGGAGATAATAATACCAGCAATTACTTTTCTGATATATTGTGTGTCCTGTTACAAGGCTTTATACATGATAACTAAGTTTTACTGAAGTAGATACATAGGTTTGTTTGACTTTGAAGTAAGTACAACTCTAATATGTTGCCTGTAAATTTGTTTCTTCTGAGTTTACATGTTCCTCTATATAAGAAAGTGCAGATTCCCAAATATCTAATACATACTATTGAATGTTTTTATTTACCACCTTGTCCAAGATAAAAGCCTTCCTACCTCACATTGTCTTTGTGATATTTTTCTTTCATAATTATAACATTTTATCTTTTTCAATGCCTGGCAGATTCTTTTGCTTCACCTTATTACAATCTCCAGCACTATCTTTATGTCCATAAATGAATAGCTGTAGAAAGTATTTGATTCTCAGAATGACTCTAATTTGCTCTCAATCAGAAGGAGCATTTTTAAAGAAGCAAGGTGACTGTCCATACTGTAGAGGTAGTAAGCCA
This sequence comes from Myotis davidii, assembly GCF_000327345.1. Taxonomy (NCBI): domain Eukaryota; kingdom Metazoa; phylum Chordata; class Mammalia; order Chiroptera; family Vespertilionidae; genus Myotis; species Myotis davidii. The sequence goes on from NW_006366996.1 coordinate 550, forward strand.
TTTTTTAATAGCCTAAAATGTCAAGGCCTTCCATTATAGTTAAGAATATTAATATAAAAGAAGGTCATATGCCAACATTCACATTTTGAGAATAAGTGATTTGTATTAATCTAAATAATTAAAATTGTGGTACCTTACAAATTTCTCTTGTTAAAATGGTATCATCATTTATCGTATTAAATATTCATAGGATATTTTTAAAAGACTGCTGAAAATATGTTGCTATATCAAAAGAGATTATTTAATATTTTCAGGATTACATAAAG
>NW_006366997.1:0-815 GCF_000327345.1 Myotis davidii
ACACACACACACACACACACACCACTATTATTACCTTGGAAGGTTTCCATAAGAATCAGTGGTTCTCAATGAAGTTTATATAAAAATACATGAAGGTGGTTTAGGTTTCACATAATTGGAGAACGCTACAGGCATTGAGTAGGCAACATTCATTCCAGTCCCACACAATGAGAAATTGTTCAGTCGTCGGCATGACTTTTGAATATCTCCTTTATGTAGGTGAAAAAACCATTTATAATTTGAGGCAAGAACCTTATGTTGTTATACAAGTGAATACGAAGTATTTGTGCATAGTTTAATATACACACATTTCCGGAATTTTCAAGAAATACAATTACTGTAAAGTAAGGGATGTTTGTATTTTCCTTTGTCTGGAATCGCATCAATGCAAGTATGTCAGTCTGCATTTGCAGCTGCTGCCCTAAGCATCTGACAGCATTACTTTACTGGTTAATTTCATTGGGCCTACACATGACATAATGAAACAGATATTGCCGTAATTGGGGCTCCCTTGATTAATATGAAGAGATGTTCTGTAAGGAATTGGCTCATGTGATTTGGAAGCTGACAAGCCCCAAGATCTCCCGGTGAGTCGGTAGACTGGAGATCCAGAAGAGCCAACGTTCCAGTTCCAGTTTGAAGGCCAACAGCCTTGAGATCCAGACAGAGATGATGTTCCCTCTCAAGTTCAAAGACAGGAAAAAAACAACATCCCAGTTTGAAGGCAGCCAGGAAGGAGAAATGACTTCTTACTTAGATGAGGGTCAGCCTATTTGTTCATCTCAGGTCTTCAACTGATTGGATGAGGCCCACCC
>NW_006366998.1:0-815 GCF_000327345.1 Myotis davidii
TTGCATTTCCCTGATGATTAGTGCTATTGAGCAATTTTCCATAAACTTATTGGTCATTTTCTTTGGGAAAATGTCTGTTCAGGTCCTTCACAAATTTTTAATTGGATTATTTTCTTTTTGCCATTGTATTGTAGTTGTTTATATATATTGGAAATTAAGCTCTTATGAGATATATGGTATATAAATATTTCTCTCATTCTGTAGGTTGTATTTTAAGCTGATAACAACTCAATTGCATAGATATGTTCTACCCATTTACTTACCCCCCTATATTATTGATGTCACAATTTACATATTATTATATTATGTATCCATTAACAAAATATTATAGCTATGGTTATTTTTAATTTTTTGTCAAGATTTAAACACATATATGCAGCCATTTTAAAGTCATCCTCACTTAGATGAACTATGAACACCTTAAACTCAAACTATCCATTTTAGGAAGGCATTAGTCAGAAGTGGGTAGTGTTCTGACCCCTGTTAATGCTCTCAGTGCTCTAGGGCTGTGCCTAACGGTATAGGACAATATTATAGTCCCTCAGTCATCTCATGCTCTTTATTAGCTTGAACAGTCAGTGACAATTATACTCTCCAGTAGCTATATTGCCTTTGAATGACTGGCATTTCTCTCTAGTTACCATGTAACCTGCTTATCTGTTATTGTTGGATGCGGTAGAAAAACCCAAACACCAATATATCTATCGCAGTTAGCATTTATTCACTTTTTAGAGTTTAGTGATGTTTTTTGAAGGTCGTATGAAGATAAGATCTACCAAAATGAAAATGGGAATAAAATCCAAGGACAAAAGTCA
>NW_006366999.1:0-815 GCF_000327345.1 Myotis davidii
AATTGATAGTTAGTATTGTTATTATTTATTGTTCATATACTAAAAGCAGAGTTAATTCAAGTGACCTACCCCATCTTCAAAGTGGCAGATTGGAATTATGGACTAAGAATCAAATTTTCAACTCTGTTTTATAGTTTTGATGATCAATTTAAGAAAAATTCTTGAGCTCAAAATAGTTCATGTTATAAAAAAGACACTTATTGAATTACATGTGAAAAATATATGACTTTCATATACTTGAAAATAAAATATCTTTAAATTAGCTTTTTCCTTTCTTTTCTTTTTAAAGTTAAGGGTCCATGTCAGCATATGGCCACAAGACACTCACTACAGACCTCACTAAACTCTAGTATAAGCTACTTTCTATGGACTGAATGTTTATGTCTTTCTAAAATTCATATGTTAAATCCCCCTCCCCCCGATATTATTAGGAGGTGGGACCTTGGGTAAGTGACTAGGTCATGAGAGTGGAGGCCTCATGCATGGGATTAATGACTTTATAAAAGAGACCCCAGAGAGCTTCCTCAGCCTTTCTGCCTTGTGAGAATACAGTAAAAAGATGGCTCTCTATGAACCAGGATGTGGGACTCTCACCAGACACTGACGCTACCAGTGCCTTGATCTTGAACTTCCCAACTATCAGAGCTGTGAAAGATAAATTTTATGTGGTTTAAAAGCCACCCAATCTATGGTATTCTGTTAGAGCAACCCAAATGGACTAAGATAGTGTTATATACAGAGTTCAGACAACGGCAAAGTAACACAGCAAGAAAAGCCATGGTTTGGGTTTAGAGCAGTGGTTCTCAACCTTGGCT
>NW_006367000.1:0-815 GCF_000327345.1 Myotis davidii
TTGGTGCATGAGATGACATTCAACCAACTGAGTCATACTGGCTGGGCTCAGGTGGCCATTTTAAAGTTGCTCTTCACCCAAGCTGTTAGGAGAATGAAGGAGGGGTTAGGTATTCTAGCACCTCTCAGGTGTACCATTGTGGGTAAGGAGATAAGTGATCTGTGAAAGAAAGAGGAGCCCCTTTCTCCACCCTCCACAGCCAGTGAGATTTTGGGGGCAAGTACATCCCTGAGGTGTTGCCACAGGGACTGTCCCTTTCCTTTACAAACCTGGCAGAACTGGGGCAGCTCTCCTTGCTAGTCACATTTCTTCATTTCTCTCTCTATTGGCTGCTTTCCTTCCACATATATATTCTAGACATGCTTTACTAAAAGATTTTTCAGTAACCAGCTTATTGTAACTGGTTTCCTTCCTCTTTTACTGAAACTACGCTCCCAGAGGTCATGGTTGGCATCCTCATTAACAAACCCAATGGCTACATTTTCATCTTCCTTGACCTTTTTGGAATATTGGATATTACTACTTCTACTTGCATCATTGAAACTCATTCCCTGCGGAGATTCTTGGCCTGACTGTGCCACAGAAATCTCAAACTAACAAGCCTTAGGTTTAATTCACCAAATATGTGCTCCATATGTCTATTCTCCTATACTCCGTAATTATTTTAACAGTACTGTACCCACAAAGTAGCCTTACTGAAGGATTTGGCATCAGCCTTCATTCCCTGCACCCCTTCCTGTTCCAGTCAATGGTTAATCTTGTAAATCAACCTAGGAACTTCTCTAAAACCCATTCCCACCAGAATGGCCTGGACT
>NW_006367001.1:0-815 GCF_000327345.1 Myotis davidii
CTTGTGACCAAGCATCTGGTCCCCAGCCACACAAAGCAATGACCACAAACCCTGTATTTAGTAGGTCTGTACTTAATTGTTAAACAGAAATAAATTGCCCACTTAAATTTTTATTTATCATCACCAAGACCTTGTTTACCTGGCTTGCTTTTTACCATTGTAAGTCTAAAGTTTAAAAAAGAAAGGTACATTTAATTTTGACACACATGTTTGGACTCGACTTCTGGGGCCATTTATTTTGTGACCCCCTTTCTCTTTTTGTAAATTTCTTTGTGAAAAGGACAAGCCTTCAAAAGCAAGTGGTCTGCTTCTGCGGTCTGTTGCCTTAGACTTGCCTGGCAGTGTCTGTTCATTTCTTCACAGCCTGACCTAAATGCCACTGATAATGGCACGGGCGTGACAGAGCAAGGGAAATGTCAACCAGATTAATTTGAATCAGTTAAGTCCAAGGCTTCCTTTATTCCTGGAGTTTCACTTATGTGCTTTCACAAATTGTAGAAAGTGGACAAAATTGAGCAAATACATTTTTAGTAATATCAAGAAAATAGTTTGACCTTGTGAATCCCTGAAAGGATTTTGGGAAGACCACACTTTAAAAACCATTGCTGTGACAGCGATTATTCCCATAGATGATTAATAGCATTATAGGTAGTATTCTATATAACTCTTCTTCACCAGGCTTGTATTTCACTTAACAATGTATCTTGTAGATCTTTCCACATCAATACAAGAAAATTATCTTCACTTGCTTTTATAATAGCCTAGTATTCCATTGTCTGGATTTATCCTAATTTATTTTAGCAGTTCTCTTTTTT
>NW_006367002.1:0-815 GCF_000327345.1 Myotis davidii
ATAAGAGGCCACGTGATGAATAGCAACCCTACATTCTCCAGAGAGGGGGTGCTTGGCTGCCATCTCAGAATTAGAGAAAACCAGGCATATACAGTGCTCAGGTGTTATTTTTAAAGGGCTATGTTGATATGTACTGAACAGTTAATTTCATAATATAAACTGGAAGTTCTGAGGAGACAAAGGGTGGATCAGTCTGACCTACTCATTCACATTATTAATTTGATAAACATTTATGTGGATTTGGAGACTGATCAGTCATAGTGAGGAGCTTACCATATAGTGGGAGAGATTTGACAGGTAAACAGATAATTTACATGTAAAGTGTAAGTGGAAAGCCGCATTTTATGGTGCGGCATTATAAGGTCATGAGACAGGAATCAGATCTGATTTTTATTCCAGCTTCACTTCTTTCTAACTGCATGGCTGTGTGCAAGTCATCTAACCAAAAAATTGGGGTTGATAATATTATCTTTGTGTCAGGATTGTTAGAATTAAATATCCTGATATAAAGCACTTAGTAAAAAAGTCTGGCACATAGTAAGTACTCAGTAGATAAAAATTCTTCCTTCAGAACACAGCTAAATAGCCTTTTGTGTTTTTACACAATATAGTTATCATTGGGATAAACTCATCCTAGATGTTAAGACTGTCTATCTGAAGGGCATGCCTTTGGGGCCAGAACATTACTGTTTTTACCTGTTATCCTCCACACGTTGGTAACTCTGGCGTTATCTTGGAATTCTAGAGAACCTGCCCATTATATCTGGAATAAAAGTTATCACATAAAGCAGCGATTTTCAACCTTTTTCATCTCA
>NW_006367003.1:0-815 GCF_000327345.1 Myotis davidii
AAAGTGAAGAACACAGAGGCCCTGGGAAAGCTCCAGTGTCATGGATACATGCTGTCTGGCTATTGACGTATAACAACTTCTCCTTCCCCAGACATGCTCAGGAATGGCCACCAGGATCATGTGATTGACTCCTGGCCACAGTTGCATGTTTCAGGTAGGTCCAATTGAACCTAGCTGGCCCATCAGATTCTTGTTTCTAAGAAGCTGGAATTTAGAACCGAGAGTCACAGAAACCACATAAGGCAGGCTTAGGTGAAGCAAACAAAAAATAAATAAACACAGACACATCGAGAAGTAGAGGTGTTTAAAGAGACTCAGCAGCAAAAGGAAAGTATTTGTTCGGAAGACTGAGAAGGGTTTGCATAGGAACGGGGAACATTTTTGCTGTGTGTTTCTTAAGTTTTTAAAGACGAGTTTGTTTTGATGCATTTACTTCACCATTCTCACCAGATGAACTTGCTTCCTTAATCACAGACAAAATAGGACTAAGTAGGTAGAAAATTCCTCAATTCCTTGCCCCCACAGCTGTCAACTGTTTACATCACTGTTCAGTCCTTTGTCCTTCTTTGTACGATGCCAAAGTGGACAAAGGTGGCTCTCTGGTAAATTCCCTCACATACTATTATATAGTAGGATCCAAAAATTAAGTAACTTAATATGTGGGGGTTACATTTATTGCAGGATTAATAAAATGAATTCTGATCCTGCACAGCTACCCATCCTGAGTTCCAGGGGTTTGTCTGCAAGAGTCACATCCAGTTTGTTCTGGCTGATGTTTGGAACCATATGATAACTGTTTCCCACTGTGGTTTAAA
>NW_006367004.1:0-816 GCF_000327345.1 Myotis davidii
CTTGAACTCCATCAGAGGGTTATTTTATGGACTTTTCCATGGTGTAATTCAAATTCTAGTTTAAAGATGAATATGGATCACAAAACATGGTCAATTTTACTTTTGTGTAGGCCTTTGATATGGAAATTGGTCTGTAAAACCTTTTTGGCTGAAAGGTATTGGTGTCTTGGCTTTGTGGAGTTATGTTAGGAGTGAAAGCCAACATTAACGGGATCACTGAAAATATTCAGGAGTGTGATGATATCTTATTCATAGGGTTCAGATAATATTGTTAATGGAGTTTTAAAAAATAAAATTGAAGACAATTTGAGACAAAATCACTGTAAGGAAAAATCATCCTTTTGTTATATATTGGGCACATTTCGCAACATAATGGACCTTTGTGATATTACTGCTTCACTTTCTATTTCCCAATGTCAGAATGATGAGTACTGGGCAGGAATTGTGTGTTCCAGTTTTGACTTTGTCATCTAATGAAGAACAAATCTCTGAACCTCTTGAGTAGTGGTTTCATTTTACATTAAATAAAGATGGTATCTGCCCAGCCTTTCTCACGGGGAATGGTGCATAGTAAATGAGCTGATGTGCAAAAGTGATTTCAAAAATATAGGAAGAACTATCTAATGGATATGATCTGTTAGTTAACTTTTAACTTCTAAGTGTCATCAGATAAAGAAGTAAATTTATATAGATGTTAGTCTAGTTTGTGATTTCTGTTTTAAACATCTGATATTTTTATTAGTGGCAATTCATTTATTATAATTTATAAGTGTTAAGTAGGTTCTTATATATCTTTTTTACTGCAAGTTTGTTGGT
>NW_006367005.1:0-816 GCF_000327345.1 Myotis davidii
TTTTTCACTGCTGAGCACACTTAAGCAAAGGTATTTACATATGAACATATATACTTGTCCAATTACTTTCTCTATCCTTGCTACTCATGCTGTGGTGCTTTAGATAAGAGCACGTTCTTTCTCTGCAATATTCTTATTAAATTAACTTTATTTTCAAGAAGCTCTAAAGATGAAAAGCACTCCGGATGTCAAACATCATTTAAATATTATATTAAGTGCTTCCTAAGTGTTACATTTGATGGTAGTAGGAGAGAGAAACAGGTAGGCAGTGTGGAAGCCAAGAGCAATTTAATGGCAGTCTTAAATTTTTGGAGGGCTGCTTTGCGTAGAATCACAAAGAGCCATTTTCTGTTGCCATCAGGGACTTCTTCACAAGAGTGGAACATGGAGAAATGGACTCAAATAACAACAGAAAGGATCTGGGGATATAGAATTTATTCTTTCAATATAAGTGAGACAAATGTTTATCGAGGGCCCACTGTGTAAGGCCCAGTTCTGAGTGCTCAGGATAGAGGAGTGAACGAGGCAGGAAAACGTCTCTGAAGTCATTCTGGTAAATGGCCCCTCTTGTTCAGAGAATGACTGGGAAACTCATCAGAACGATGTACTTCCGTTCTGGCCCCTGGACCTTGCCCTTGCTTGTGGAACTGCAAAATGAAGATGGAGGTATTATGGACATTGCCAATGAGGCTACGGAGTATTATTGGCTGCTTATCTGAGGCTCCAGGTTGTCTCAACTCAGTTCTTCTTTATGGTAAGAATGACTAGATGTTCAGACACCGTTCTTGCACTCTACATTGAAGATTTTCTCAACAA
>NW_006367006.1:0-816 GCF_000327345.1 Myotis davidii
GGGGGGAGAGAGTCCTTAGTTGCTCTTAAGAGAGAATTATAGAGAATTTGTTTCTCTCTCTACTTCAAGAAAGAAATGAGGAAAATACTGCATCATTTACTTCTGTCATCCATTTTTTATAATGAGGAAAACTACCTCTAAAACAAGGCTAACTCACAGAGGAGAGAATACCAAAGAAAATAGTCTTCAAATGAAGCTGAAGTCCGGGCATACTAGGCTTAGCTGTTTCGCTTTTACTGGTAGATTTCCCATTATACGAACCAATACAATTTGTTATTGTTTACGCCATTAGTATTGTTTTGCTTTTTTGTTACTCAAAGCTGAAAGAGTCTTAAGTGATACTTAAGTGGTAGAAAATGTTTTTATCTTTCATTTTGGAGTCAAATGGATGGAGGAGGAGTGGGAAATGTGGATGAGGAATAGGATTGCCTGTCACCCTGTGGTGTGGTTTAGAAGTCAGACTTTCAGTTTAGCTAACAGCATCCCTGCCACCCTCTGTGTAGCTGCCAGTTCTAACTCTTGCGCCTCTTTGGGTGTGTCATACACACAATGTGGTATTATCATGGTATCTGGAGACCGAGTACTTGGGATCAAACCTTGGCTCTGCCACTATAGCTAGGTGGTCTTTTGCGTGTTATTAAAGACCTGTATGCTTCAGTTTACTTATATTCAAAGTGGAAATATAATGGCGTCTAATGCAGAGGTTACCTGCATTAAAGGCGTTATTATATGTAAAGTGTTTGGCATGTAGAAAATGCTGTTTAATTGTTAGCTAATAACAAATTACTTCAAAGCTTTTCTTGTCTTCTTTTTTTT
>NW_006367007.1:0-816 GCF_000327345.1 Myotis davidii
GGCAGCCCCCGACATTAGAAGGAAATTGCAGAAGCTGGATGGGTTTCAGGGAAAGTCTCTCTCTGAGCTGGTGGCCGTCGCCCAGAAGATGTTTGACCAGCAGGAAGATCCTGCTAAAACTACCCAGGAGCTCACACAGAGAATGGCCAAAGTTCTCTTGGCCTGGGAAGAGCAGCCCCGAAAAGGAGCCAAGGGCGGCCCCAAGAAAAACCGGAGAGCTGGGGCGCTAGGCCCGAACCAGTGTGCATACTGTAAGGAGGAAGGACATTGGATGAGGGACTGTCTCAAGCTAGCCGGAGCATGCAAAGGGCCAGCACCAATCTTGGTGGAAGAGGTGGACTAGAAGTTTCAGGGTCCCACGGCCCTCCGGGAACCCAGGCTAAAACTCTCTGTAGGGGGGCAACTCATTGACTTTTTAGTGGATACCGGGGCCACTCATTCGGTAGTACAGGCGCCAGTGGGCCCCACTACCGCTCGGAAGATCAGAGTGGTGGGGGCAACCGGGGTGGCCAAGAGCTACCCCACCTCGGAAGGGAGGATCACGGACTTAGGCCGGGGGCTAGTCACTCATCCCTTCTTAGTAATTCCCGAGTGCCCAGACCCACTCTTGGGTAGGGACCTCCTCCACAAGTTACGTGCCACTATCACCTTTGACGGCAGGGAAGAGCCCCGGATCGAGGTAGGAGGGAAATTACTCGTCACAGTGCCTATAGATGAAGAATACCTCCTCTATGAAAAGGATCCCCCTCCGGGGGGAGAGTTATTAGAAAAATGAAGGAGGGAAATCCCAGGAGTTTGGGCCGAGACGAACCCCCC
>NW_006367008.1:0-816 GCF_000327345.1 Myotis davidii
ACTACTGAGTCTTCCTTTCGGAGAGGGACTGTGTAACTGCCACCAAACGGCACCGAGAAGCCACACAAGGAGTCCCTCCTCACACAGTGAAGAAGCCTATTCAACCTTTGTAGCCAGTGGTTCCTAAACGTACGTGGACTCTTTTACTTCTAACAACTCGGGGGTTTTTAGAAACCACGCAGGAAAGCACTGACTCAAATAAAACTCTACCTCGTTTGGAAAATCGCTCTGAACACTCCAGCGATTCCCCTTTGAAGGTAAAGCATAGCTATCGTTTGCGCCTTTAGTTTGATATACTTGTCATGTCTGGTTATCTTCTTACGAATGGATGTCAAATAATATTAATCGTAATCATAACAGAAACCATGTAATGAGAACCAGCTACTTTCCAGGAATAATACCAGATGCTTTGCAGCTATGTCCACAGTTTATTCCGTTCTCACAACCCTGGGAAGTAGGTGGTATTATCTCCATTTTACCAGTTAGAAAATCAGGAACATCAGAGACTGGGTGACACCGCCTCAAGGTCACAGCCTGTGCTTCAGTTCTGGCTCTGTGTCTAGTCCATCGGCAAGGCTCGCTTCTACTATTCTGCACATTCGACTAGACCAGCCACTCCTCGAGGACCAGAGACCGCCTGCTTTTCTCAGTAGCTGGTGCATGGTAAATGCTTAGATGGATGTTGATTGGCTGCTGAAATTTTTCGAAGACCAGGAGTAAAACAACAGACTTTGTACAGATTCATGAGCCTTGTAGAATCAGCGTATGTTACACTGTTCCTTCCACTGCCCTTTTTTTAATTCTTTAAAATTTGTA
>NW_006367009.1:0-816 GCF_000327345.1 Myotis davidii
GGAGAGAGAGATAGAAACATCGATGAGCAAGAACAATGATTGGCTGCCTCCTGCATGCTCCTTACCAGGGATCAATCCTTCAGCCTAGGCATGTGCCCTGACCGGGAATCAAATCAGTGATCTCTTGGTGCATAGGTTTCGGTCAACCACTGAGCCACACCGTCTGGCTGTGTGTATGTTGTTTTAAAATGATAAGTTTTGGGGTGATTTCTTACATAGGAATAGATCATGAACATATTGGTTAGATGCCCATGCCATATTCTATCACAGAACCTTATTTTTCTCATGACTATCCCATTTGGCAATAATATATTTATCGAAGTAAACTGATCGGTGTCTATCTCCTTGTCCCTTTTGACTCTCCAGCTCACCATGGTATTTCCACAACTTTGCACCAGCCACAGTGTGGATCCTAAAAAACATCAGTGGTTCAATTTTCCTAGCATGGCACCTGGAAGACACCCCTACAATCACATAATCACCTGCTAAATTTGCTCTTGGTAGGGAGTCACCTTAAACTGGGTCAGGAATTAATGTGCGATATCCATGTGGACAAGCCGCCCAACCACAGCCTCAGCCTCCATTACTGTCACGCTTCAAGAGGGAACAGGAGTTCTAAGAGTCTATCAATAACTATAAAATAGCACTGGATTGAGGTCCGGCCAGATTGGAGTCTCGCTGCGTCACTGCCTTGCAGACCTATGGAAGTCTAAGGCATCACCAGGCCCTCTCACTTTGCAGGATAATTATCATCATTCTCCATGTTAAGTACAGGATCTTGCTAGGGACTAGAGCAGGGGTGGGCAAACTTTTTGA
>NW_006367010.1:0-816 GCF_000327345.1 Myotis davidii
CATGGAACAGACTGACCAATCTCAGAGGGAAGGTGGTGAGGGTGGGAAGAAATTAACGAAAGAACTTATACGCACCTACTCATGGTCACAGACAATAGTACAGTGAAGGCCTGGTGGGGAGGGGCGCCAAGGACATGATGGAGGGGGTCAATGAGGAAAAACAAGGACATTTCTAATACTTTCAATTATAAAGATAATTTTTAGAAATACCAAGTTGAAAAAAATAAAAAGAATACACAGCATGGTACTTGACTCCTAGTGAGCACCCACTAAAAGTCCACACACTTGCTCATATTTCTTCACACAGGTATGTGAAAATTTTGTGTGTTTTCATGCTGTGATATTAGCAACTTGTCTGGATTTGCCATTCAGTATTAACTTCATAGCCACAGTGGTTTTGATGGCTGTAGCTGGACATATTCATATCAGTAGAAATTAGCAAAATTTAAGGCTATTAATGGAAAGCATTTTAAAGTACTACTACTGAGACTAGCCAAAGTATAATGTTTGAAAATTTGCTTTTACTTTTTAAATAAAAGAATATATAATCAAGGCAAACAATTGCTAACTATTGCTTAATATCACTATTATTTTAAAATATTTATTATCTTTGTGGAGAAAAAGAGGTAGGAGATTAATGATTGTTTTTGCCTGAAAAGATACTATGTCACTGAATCAGTTTATAATTTTGTCATGATAATGGCCTTATTTTGCTATTCCTGGCTTTTATGCCACACAGAATTGCAGTTCAACACCGGGAATACAAAACCACTCCTTCCCCCCAAGAATACAGTGGTGTCAGAGGAACATGGTAGA
>NW_006367011.1:0-816 GCF_000327345.1 Myotis davidii
GAGATACTAAATTATCTTCTCTAACATGAATTCAACTACTATTGCTGTAACTTCAGCTCTTAAAACACACTATGAGCCAGGTGTATCACAACTGATGGGTGAGAGAGTCTCTAGTTAGATCATGCATCCTGACAGAGCTGGCTACCCCTTCTTGAAACACAAGTTCTACTTTCTTCCTCCTTGTCAACAGAATTCACTATCCTATCATGTATGTGTAAATAGTATCTTGTCCATTTGTTCAATTTACATCCACCTCACACTTTCCTAGGAAATATATTGGAAGTGGTCGGTAGGTCCACCCCACTCAGAGTGAAGGATCAAGTTTGTGTGTCATTCATTTTCACGTTTGCTTTTATAACTTGGTAACTGAGAGCTAAATTTGTCGGTTTGATATGTGTAATTTAAGCAGCTATGGGTACCTGGTGATTATCATACACTTAAGGCTTTAGAGAACATTTAAGACATCAGTGTCAATACCAGTAACATCTGATCAACAAAGAGTTTCCTTTGTAAGATGATAAAGAGGTGGGATTATTTTGCTTTTGTCTTCTATGAATTTTAAACACCAATTATGTGAGGGAGAGTAAGTATGGTGCATAAGAGGTCACCAGGGAACCCTCCATGTGGAGTTTTGCAGCTTGCTGCCTACAGGTTTAAGAACGTATATGCCATGGTAGTGAAGTTAACCAAAGGAAGATGTATTACAGTAACTAAGGTGACTGATTATCACTCAAACTCATGTAAATAAAAGTTTAACCAGAGTAGCATTATGTCCAATAATTATAGAGCATTCTGGAAAGCAGTGGTTCTAAAAAA
>NW_006367012.1:0-816 GCF_000327345.1 Myotis davidii
GTCAATTTGCTTATTAGCCTTTTATTATATAGGGAGGATGAGGGACAGACAAGAGTCCATATGGAGCCTAGAGGGTTCTCTGGGGTTTCACTTTGTCCTTCCGTGTTGAATAATAACTGTAAAGGAGGAATTACAGAAACCAGAGTTCAACAAAGGTAAAACTGAGAAGCCATATTACTCAGTCATAAAGTTTCAAGTTGCCCCGTTGAGAGGAGTTAACTTGACAGGCAAATTATCAGAATAGACACTTGCACCAAAGATATAAAAATGACCCATAAGCATGCAAAAGATGTTCATCAACATCTTAACCATCAGGGAAAGGCAAATCAAAATCCAATGTAGTGCCACTTCACACCCTGTGATGGCTAAACTAAAAAACAGGTAATAATTGTCAAAGATAGAGAGAAATTACTAGTTGGAATATAAAATGGTGCAATCACTTTTTAAAGCATTGGCAGTTCCTTAAAAGATTAAACATAGATTTACCATATCATTCTGCAGGTCCATGACCAGGAATATACCCAAGAAAATTGAAAACATATGTCTACACAAAAGCCTGTACGCTACATGAATGTTCCCAGCATCATTGTTCATTAAAGCCAAAAAAATAGAAATAATTCAAATGTCTACCAACTAGTGACTGGAGAAATAAAATGTGGTTTGTTGATGCACAGGAAAGTTATTGGTAAGTAAAAATATACAAAGAACTGACATATGTTTCAACATCATGAACTTGGAACACTTGCTAAGTGAAAGAAGACAGCTCCATGAGGTTCCATTCACATGAAATGTCCAGGATAGGCAAATCCATACAGA
>NW_006367013.1:0-816 GCF_000327345.1 Myotis davidii
AAGGCCTCCACAGACGAATTGATACTGCGCTCCATGCTGCCTCTTATGCATTAATCATGAAGGATCATGCCTATGCAAATGTGTAGAAGCCCAATTAGGCAGAGAGCACAGAGCCCTGGGAATAATGTTATGAGCGATTGGGCCTTTGAAATAACACTCCTTGGCCAAATTTTCAAAAGCATAGCAGATTTGAGATGCTTTTTGACTCTTGAAAGCAGGTGTACAATTGTCTTCTGAGTGCTTATTTCATGCCTTCCACCTTAAAATAAAGTTTTCTCCCACTTGGCATGATTTTCCCTTGTTGCTCAACAGGAGTAGTGGAAATTCTGAATCACTGACAAGAAAATAAAATGTTCATTCAAAATCTGGACGTGCTGAGAATATTGAGAATACATCAATATTTGGGGCTTTTGCCACACATTTGAATGTTTCATATATTCAGTTTTCCTCTGGCAAATTCTGCCATTTCTTATATTTTGTGTGATCAATCAAAATATTCTGGTTTCTATTTTGCAAATCCTCTGCACACAATGCAAATGTTGTGAAGAGGAAACAAAATTCTGGAAGACAAGCTCTCACTTTTATGTATTACTTCCCATTTTCAAACTTTATTTTGCTAACTTGAAACTGCTGATGTCTTACCTCTGGCTCTTATTTTCATTAAACCCTTGCTGGAGCTGCTCCAAAGATTTGAGAAGTCTGCTATCCCCCATTTATTCAGATTGGGGCAAAAGTAGGTTCACTGTTGTTCCTATGGGAAATAATATAATCATTAATCCTATTTAATAAAGAGCTAATATGCTAACTAGACCGAAC
>NW_006367014.1:0-816 GCF_000327345.1 Myotis davidii
AAAAAAAATGCGTGGGAAAGAGGGAGAGATGGGTAATTAGACTCTAAGCAGCTGTGAAAGAGCAGTGTGCCAAGCAGGCAAGGAGTTATTTGGTGCAGTTGTTCAGCACTGGGTATGAAAGAAAGGAGGGGCAATGGTGAAAGCAGAAAGAGGTGACGCTAGAAAGAAAAAAAGGGCTCAGATCACCGCAAACCCCAGTGGAAGATACAAACACGCACAAGCCCGAGGGGAGAAGGCTGACAATAGCTAGAAGGGGCTGGAAATTATCCAGCGCTATCACTCTCATTATGTGGCTCAGCTTCACTGCAGACACAGAAATCTCTGTGATCAGGCAGCGTGGAACAGCAAACTATGATCTGTCCAATATTTACATAAAGAGAGGATGTGCAGTAATGAAAACATCTCAAGGATAATCCAGTTTGAGAGCAAAGATTGCTAAACTAAGTATTATGTAGACTTCTGTCAAACAGAGATGTGGGTCCCGGCACATCTCCTAATCTCCTCATATGCACGCGATCAATCTTTCATAACCAGCTCCATCAGCCAAACCACATCAGCACATTATGAAGAAGCACTGCTTTAAAAAAGAAATAAAGTAAAACTCAAGTTGTCACCGATGGTTACATAAAATGAATAATTCTAGAGAGAAAAATTAAATTTCTCCCCGAGCATACACTTTCAGAGAAAGCTTCTGCTATTACCAATTTAAAATACCACTTCTGCTTCCAGCTTTCAGTTCTGACATGTAAAGAGCTTGGAAGTCATCCTGCCCATCCTTAAAACAAGAAATGGCTGGGCAAAATGGAAAACGATGAC
>NW_006367015.1:0-815 GCF_000327345.1 Myotis davidii
TTAAAATATAAATTTGTTTAAAAAGCTTACATCTAATCATTTTATTCTCCTGTTTTTAAATGAAGGAAAGAAAAAATAATTATAAATCATTGTAAATAACTCCAAACTGAAGATTAGTGCATGTTGATATTATGTCTTACCATTGTTTTGTACTTTTAGTCAAAGTTATCAGGTGTCAAATCATCTAAAGGAAAGCTCAATAGAAGAGCAAGTTATAAAAATAATTAAGACTTTAAGTCACAATTAACATTTAAAGTAAGTGTTTTTGTCTTTATAAATATCATAATCTAAGTTCTAATTTTCTGCATTTTAAATTATTATGGTAATAGGAATTTTGTCATGGACACATATAATCAGAAATTGCTTATTTATGTAACAAAAACAATGTCCTAAATACTATTGATTTAGAAAATACTCCAGTGAAATAACACAATATGAAGCACAGTTTTCATTAGAGTTGTCTAACTAATATCCTTATAAATCCCGAATTTTGTTAAGGATATCAGTGCACCTACCTCAACATGATTCCCACAATGTTTTGCAGCGGATGCAGCCATTGACACAGTATCAGACAATGAGGTCAAGACAGAAATTGCTGAGTAGGGATTTCTCTACGGCTTATTAAAGGTAGAAAACATCGCCAACAAGGCTTTGTACATTTTACTTTGTGTTCATTCCCGCCTTCCTTCGTAGAATGCAAGCTGGAGAAACAGCTGCCATTTTGCAACCATGAAGCAAGGAGCATGATGACAAAAATCCGGGCTAAGGGTGGCACAGTCACTTTGCCAGGTGCCCAGCGGCCTTGTGGAGCTGCC
>NW_006367016.1:0-816 GCF_000327345.1 Myotis davidii
TTTCTCTTTTATTAGTGTAGATATTTTCATTTTCATTAATACATGGCCCTCACATTGCCAGTTTCCATTTTCTCAAGAGAAGCTCAATCTCCTACATGCTTCTAAAAATTGTGATAAAAATGACATAAAAATTTAACCATTTTCAGGTGTATGATACAGTAGTTCTAAATACATTCATCATGTTGTGCAATCATCACCACGACCCATTTGCAGAACTTTTTCATCATTCCACCTGATACTGTATACATTAAATCAAACTTCCCATTCTCCTTAGCCCTTTTTAATCGCTATTCTACTTTGTTTCTATGGATTTGACTATTCTATATACCTCATATTAAGTGGACTCCTGTATTTGTCCTTTTGTTTGGCTTATTTTGCTTAGCACAATGTTTCCAAGGTTCATCCACATTATAGCATGGGTAGGAATTTCATTCCTTTTCAAGGTTGAATGATATTCCATTGTATGTAAATACCACATTTTGTTTATCCATTTATCTGCTGATATTTGGGTTGTTTCCTCCTTTTGGCTATTGTGAATAATGCTGCTAGGAACAGGGTCTTCAAGACCCTGCTTTTAATCCTTTTAGAAATATACACAGAAATAGAATTGCTTGATCATATAGTAATTTTTTTTTTAATTGAGGCGCCCTCATGCTATTTAGCATAGCAGTTGCATTAATTTACAATCCCACCAACAGTGCACAGGAATCCAGTTTCCCCACATCCTTATTAACATTTATTTTTTTAGAGTGACCATCCTAATGGATGTGAGATGGTATCACATGTGGTTTTGATTTGTATTTCCCTAATGATTAG
>NW_006367017.1:0-816 GCF_000327345.1 Myotis davidii
GTCCATAGGCCGACGCTCTATCCACTGAGCCAGCCTGGCTAGAGCAGCTCTTCTTACCTATAGAAGAAGCAGGAGAGGGAGCCTGGGGTGGGGAACTGGGGTGAGATTAGCCACAGACAGAACGCAGTCACCTGGGTTCCACCACCAGCAGAGAGACAGACAGACAGAACCTGCACCCAAGACCAGCAACCCAGATGACAAGTGAGCCAGATTTCTCAGAAAAGGAAACACTAGTCGCCCTTAAGCAGACGGAAAAAATGCTCAACTTCTCTCACAATAAGAGCAATTAAAATGGAAATAACACGGCGATGCCGCTTGGCACCTATCAGATTGGCGAAAATCCAAATGTCTGACAGCACGTTCTGTTGGTGAGACTGTGGGGAAGCAGGCGGCCTCGTGCATGAAGGGAAAAATGGCCCCGTCCCTAAAGGACACTTTATGTCCCCCGTCGGGATGCCATAGCCACAGACCTGAAAGCCCACCCTTCCCTGGGGCTTCCTCGCTGGCTAAGCCAGATTCCTGCAGGGTTTCTGTTACCTAGAAGCAAATACTATCCCTGTCTCACCCCCTCCCCGCCTCCAGGCTCAGCAGCCAAGAGGTTCTGTTCAGAAGCCAGATCACAGAGCCTACCTGGGTCGTTTAGTGAGGAGCCAAGTCCATGCAGGTCCAGGTCCAAATGCTGAGGTCATCCCTAAGGGCAGACCTCTCCCAGTGACCTGGCCATGAGCCAGGCCCGTTCCCAAAACAGTGGGCGAGCCCTGCCCAGGGTGACCCTAACCCAGTGGCCCGCAAACTCATTAGTCAACAGAGCCAAAT
>NW_006367018.1:0-816 GCF_000327345.1 Myotis davidii
TAACAAGATTCACACACTCCTCCCACATTGATCTTTACATTTGAAATGGAGATGACAAAAGTCATCCTTAAAAAAAAGATATTAACATCATGAAATTCATCCTTTTATTTAAAGTGCATAGTTCAGTGGTTCTTTGTATATTCATAAAGGTTGTGAAACCATCATTACTATCTAATTCCAGAATGTTTTCATCACCCCCCAAAGAAACCCCATAGCCACTGAGCAGTCACTGTCTATTTCCTTCCCCCCAGCCCTTAGCAACCACAAATCTACTTTTTCCTGTTCTGAATCTTTCATATCAATGAAATCATACAATATGTGGTCTTTTGTGACCGGTTTTTTTCTATTGTAACATGTTCCGGTACTTCATTGCTTTTTACGGCTGCATAATATTCCAATGTGCAGATATCCTTTCATCACTTGGACATTTGGGTTGTTTCCATTTGGGGGCTATTATGAATAACGTTGCCATTGCACATGCATGGACAAGTGTTTATTTGGATGTGTTTTCAATTCTCTCGCTAGGTACGCAGTTGCTGGGTCTGTGCAAGAGTCATTCTTTGAACAAATTTTTGTAACACTGGAGGTGTGGGCCGGGATAAACTGTAACCTTTCTGGGCCCCGCTTTCTCCTTCGTAAAACAGGACAACACCTACTTTACAAGGTGGTGAGAAGTAAAAGAAACCGTGCATCTTCCACAGCGCTTATGCCAGTATCTGGCACCCAGCAGGAGCTCCGTAAAGTAAGCTCAAGGCCTCGGGAGGGGCCTCATCCCGGCCCCTCGCAGAGCCTCCATAGACTCCTGCAGAATGAGGG
>NW_006367019.1:0-816 GCF_000327345.1 Myotis davidii
GAAGAAGAAACATGTTAGAAAATCAATCATTCACAAACCAAATGACCACTCATCTTTTCCATTTTCCTTTCTCTTCTATCCATCTTGCTGCCCCAAATAAAGGTGGCACATATTTATGATTGAATAATTCAAAACTGTATCACAATCTCTTCACAGGACATACATTCTCCCATCTTCAGCAAGTTCTGTTTCATAAAGATAGATAGTGAAAATATTCTAATGTTGCCTTGATAGAGTAAGAAAAATTTTTTAAATGATGCTTGTGATCGAGGTGTGCGTATGAGCATGTGCACATGTACACACATGTATGTGTTGACTTTGTTCTCAAGGGTCTGGCTCATGTGCTCTGTACTAATGTCCCTTACATGAATAGTCTTCCTCTTCTTGTTCTGAGTTTCTAATGATTAAATACTTCATCATATACTTATTGAATAAATGGGTAGACAATTTATTTTATAAGTAACATAATTTCAATGGAAACACCATCATTTTGAAGTGGTTCGTCACTTCTTCCTCCTTTCTTCCTGTAATTTTGGTTCCTACGTAGAATGAGAAAAAGAAATAGTGATGCATTTTCTTGAAAGAGAATAACTGGCTCATACTTATCTATTCATTATTCAACACAATGCACTGAGTTTCTGTAAGGAACTGGGCATGGTTCTAGTCATTGGCCTGTGAAAACCACTTTTATAAGTGCCTCTATTAAAATGCTGCTCTTTGGTTTGTAGGCTCTCCTAATAGTCTGATATTTGTGTTAACTTGTTCTCAAATTTTATGTGCTTCCTTCTTGTTTCTGGTCTCTCTCTCTCTCTCTCT
>NW_006367020.1:0-816 GCF_000327345.1 Myotis davidii
GGGAGACGGGGCAGGTCCTCCCCGACTGGGGAGTCCAAAGGGAAAAGACGTATCTTTTCCGAGGCACCTGGGCGTGAACCCCAGCCTTGCCAGTCATGCCCCTCCTATACCCACCTTCCCCCCCGACTGCCACAGGCCATTGGGAAGGTGTTACATGGACAGTCGGTTGCTGCCACTGCCCACGGCTCCTTCCTGTCCTGGGCTCAGTTCTCCAACCTTCCTGCGGACTCTGTAAGGGTCAGGTCTCCCGCCCATGCCTTCTCTTCCTGCTTCAGTGAAGCGGAGTGCGTTTCTGGGACTGAGTTCTGTCGTTTGCCACCTGGCGGGCGGAGCTCTCAAGACGTATTTGTTGAATGACTGGAGGCTGGGCCCTTCTCACAGGTGACAGATCGGACGGCAGCCGGATGCCTCCTGCCCTCTTGTTAAATGTCAGTCGCACTTTTGACATGTTTCCAGGGAGGCTCCGTCCACAGGTCTGTCCCTCCCTCAAGGGGAGAGACGCCACCTTCGGTTTACTCCTCGAAGCCCAACCACCCCCACAGAACGAAGCTGAGCCAGGGCCCGGGACTCCCCAACTCAGGCAGCTGAGTGGCAGCGGCGGCGCCAGCAGTGCGGGGAGGAACCCAGAGGACACCCACCCTGAGGAGGGACACAGGACGACCTGCTGTCACTAGGGCAACGGGTTTCGTGCTCTTGGGAGCCTGGTAAGGAACATCAGGCCTGGTGCTTCTGAGGTGGGGACAGCCCCAATGAGCAGGGTGAGCAGCCTTACGGAAGAACAGGCTGGGCACCTGCAGAGGCCAGGACACACATGTG
>NW_006367021.1:0-816 GCF_000327345.1 Myotis davidii
GGTTCATAGGTTGATGCTCAACCATTGAGACATGCAGACTGGGTTTATTTTATTTTTTAAAACTGAAGGCTCTCACCTCGTTGGTGCTTTGGTGCTCAATTGCTGATTATCGTGACTGAATTGTATGTGCAGGCTAATATTGCTACAGGGCAAAATTCTATGTTTAAACATTCCACAAATGGGTATAGTAATTGAATCTATACCATCATTGATACATATAAAGCTTTAAAAGAAAAGTACTTACTGCATAATAGGTACCTTATACATTACCTATTATTATTTTTATTGAACCCATTTCACTTTGTGGTTGACTATGACACTTGTTGGCACTTCCTTTACCATAGACTATAGATACCATAAAATTTAGGCATCTTGGTTTTTGTTCACTGACATATCCCAAATGTCAAGCAGAGTGCCTGGCAGAAAGTAGGAGCTCAATAATTTGTTAAATGAAAGAGTATTGCACTGGTCTTAGTCAGGCTTCTGGTATACCATCCAGCCTTTGATTTCAGCTCAACCCCAACAGATTTGCTATTATAATGGTGTGATCAAATATACTTCAGGAAAATGTTGTTGTCTTTCTTCTAAATATGAAGAGGAGCCATGATCACAGGGGATGCCTATTTTTTGACTGACAGGCATTGTCATGAGAGGTCCTGGATCTCTGCCATTTGTGCAGAGAGGGCATGAAAAATCTACACCTGATAGGAGATTTAGTAAAGCCTCCCATTTTGGCTTCTATTGGCTATCCTATATTATAAAGAGGTAATATGCACATGGTCATCACGCCTTCACGCTATAACAGCTCAGACACTC
>NW_006367022.1:0-816 GCF_000327345.1 Myotis davidii
GTTAAATAATGATACCAAAGTCATATAGCTAGAAAATGGCAGGGTTCACCTTGATACCTAAACAATTTAGTAGCGAATTCCACTGTCTTAAGTGCTATTCCATATGCCTGTTTCTGGTTCCCTTAAGATGATTAACATTTGCATTACATTTGAAAGATGAATAAAGTACTGATCAGCTGAAGAAATTGGAGAAAAGAGTATCTCTGGGCAGGAGGGACAGCATGTACAAATAAAAGATGGAGTAGATGTGCTCCCCTCTAAATGGGAAAATGCATCTCTTTCCTCACTGAGTTGTTTTGAATAATCAGGAAGGTAACACGGGTAAGAGCACATGTCCCAGGGCCTAGAATGGTGAAAACACTCACTGAAATTATGTTCAGACCCAAAGCTAAAAGTATGTATGCAAAATATTACACAAGAGCCTTGTGGGATATACTAACCTTCTGTTAGGAGACAGCATAATTGAGGATGTCTTAATGATATAAGTGTTGATTTTACCAGAGCATTTGATGCAATCTATTGTAAAAATTAATTGCAGACTTAATTCCAAGTGTCTTCCACCTGGATTGAAAGGTGGCTGGAGGAAAGCAGCAATATGTTAATTGTAGAAAGATGTCTAAATGGAGGACGACAGTGATTTTTAATTGTGTTCATTATCGTTAGAATGTATCTGTGTGGGTGACAGCAAAAGGTTTGATCATTTAAAATCTAAGGATGCTAACAGGAAGACTTTTCACCACCTCTAGTTAACATTAATCCACATGAGCAAATTTAATAGCATTTACCTTAGGGCAGGGGTGGGCAAACTTTTTGACT
>NW_006367023.1:0-816 GCF_000327345.1 Myotis davidii
TTTTTTTTTATTGGAATGCCTGCATTCGTGCATCAATTAGTGTGTATAGCAAAATTGTTGGGATTAAATGCAAGGTTATTGCATTGATTTCATGCTAGAAATATTGTTCTCTATTATACTTATCCTAATATATGTATACTTGATAGAAATTTCATATTTTGAAAGTGTTATCTCTTAGGAGTTTTCTGTTATTTAGCATGAACCCAAGATACAATTTTCTAAAGAAGGGAATGGCACATTATTTTAATACCTTCCATTTTTTCTGTTTCTAGCGTATTCTACTAAGCTCAACAAATTTCCTGTATTTAATATTAATGATGACTTGAATGATCTGTGTACCAGTGCAGTAAGCCCAAATACTACCAAAGCCACGCGGTATGCCCTGAATGTGTGGCGCTACTGGTGCATGACCAATGGGCTCAAAGATCACACGGACATAACCAAGGTAAGGAACTCTTGAATTTACTCCTTTCAGTCAACTTCACTGAGCTTCTACGTGCCAGGCACTGTGCTGAGCATGGTGGGGAGCACAGAACAGTTGCTTTCTGCCTGGAGAAACTTTGAAAGAACATAAAATAGAAAGAAACATGTCTATAGTACAAAGCAGAATTTAGTAAGTGTTCTATGAATTTATAGATCAGAAATGAACCCCAATTCAGTTAAATAAATTAATTTCAACATGGCGACACTAGCAAAAGCATTGATAGTTAAGCTGTATTAATGGTAGAGACGTAGAATTTCAGTAGAATTGGATAAAGATAGATGTCTTCTGAGTAAGATTTGGAGGATCCAGGGGTGGGCAAACTTTTTGACTCG
>NW_006367024.1:0-816 GCF_000327345.1 Myotis davidii
TTTTTTTTTTCAATCCACATACGGTTCATATAAATGAACAAATTGCACCTTATTGCAAAATAGCCCAGTTTTAATTTAAAAAGAAGGTCAAGGATGTTGGAAACAAAGTAAAGATGAACCAAAAACTACATTCTTTTTTCAATCTTGGATAGAGATGATGCATGTTTAACCCATATAAACATTTTCAGAAATTTTGAATTCTGAAAGAAATTTAAAAGCAAGCATTTTAAATTTTGGACTCCAAGGACACCGAAATTAAAGTAGACTTTCAATGACAGAATGACAATCATGGTAGGTATAGATTTGATGATGTTTTCAAGTAATTATACTGATTTCTTGACTTACAAACATTAGATTTTATTTGAATTGTTACACGTGCCCTATATCTACAGATGCCTTGGAGAAATTTAGGTTCCTTCTAGATATTTGAAAAAAATAACTGATCACATTTATATTTGAATGAACTTAAATTTGAATATAGACTGAAGACCTTCATTATATCGATAAACACAATCCAAGTATTTGCTATCCAAAGATATGTCAGAAACAGAAATGTTTATTTCATAATTAATTATGGCATCAAAAATAGGTTTTTCTTTCTCAAAGCAGAATGTACTTTGTGGTGTTGTATTTAAAGTGCTAAAATATTCAAGAAAATGATATGATATATAATATTCGCAAATAAAATTTAGGGCTTAAAATGTCAGTTTAAGTTATATAAAGTGATTGTCATTCGCATCAGGAATGTTTATCCCTCACTTTCTTCTTTGAGACGAGAAGATTTTTTAAGTCCCCCAATAATGAGTAAGAACATGC
>NW_006367025.1:0-816 GCF_000327345.1 Myotis davidii
TGAGCCTGCAACCTGGACATGTGCCCTGACTAGCAATTGAACCGGCAACCTTTTGGTGCATGAGCCACACCAGCCAGAGTGTGGGCAATTGTGTCCTTAGTTTACATCTTTGTGCCTAGAGTACAAAGGGTACACTTGTATGTGTCTTTGTATATACATTATTTTTGGTAATTTACAAGATTAAGACTCATTTTTTAAACCTCAAAAGACTTGACTATCTTTTACATAGGGCACATACAATATTTATTGACTAACTAATTAAGTAACCTGAAAAATCTTCAAATCTCTTGAAGGATGTGAAGAAGAACATGGTGATAATAGTTCTTCATCCTCTCTGAGCATAGAACCAATTCACATGGGTTAAAGTTACGATAGCATAACTTCTGTTTTTAGCCAAGATAGAGTAACGGGATAGATTTACCCTCCTGTCTAAAACATTTTAAAAGCCAGATAAAATACATGAAATAATGGTTATCTTTACATTTAACATTAGGCAGTGAAGGACAAAGATACCTGAGGAAAAAAGAAACAAATGAGATGAGCCCTATAAGTGTCCTGTCTTACTCCCTGGCGAACATTTACAGGCTGTGATGCAAAAATGTGGAACCCAAGTAGAGCCCAGTGGTCTCCCTGAGTTTTGGAGGTAGAATGAGGCGTGTTGGGAAGCCAAAATAGCTGAAGTTCTTAGGGTCTAAGAGTACAGGGAAAGATGGAAGTGTATACAGAGAACTGTGGAGATCTACTGAGGATCTCCTTTGAGTATTCAGTTGAATGGTGATCATGCATGCAGGAAAACGCAAGACAGAAAAAAAAAAA